>NC_056727.1:80499396-80799396 GCF_019279795.1 Protopterus annectens | reverse complement strand
AACAACTTAAGTACTTCTGGTACATAGTTTGATTATGACAGGGTTCCAATATATTATATGTGTCTGTTTTCATATAACTGTGTGCACAAGGCAGGATTGGTGAATAGTGACAGGTTCCTGGGGTGAAACATGCAACTGCCAGATATGTGTGGCCCACTGCTGTACTCAGACATGGCCTAAATGTGTGAGCATGCCCAGTATGACCTTTCAGTGTGTTGCTGAATGAAATCCACTACATTTGTTGAAGTGTGTGAGCACGCCCGGTATACACATTTATACTATATGTGTGTGGAAAATCAAGTTGTATTTTTACTGCAGGGCTCACCTTTGTGTCATAACTCAACAGGGATCATGCTGTGCCTGCAGGGCTTCCATGAGACACTTTGCATAGACTTATCACATTTCTACATACAGGGGGGCAGCTATTCTTTGTACATTTCTAGCCGGGGGCTCACCTGATTGTTACTGTGGGGGTACATATGATGAGGGGTTCACCTGACACTTATACACATTTGCTAGGCCTGCACTGCTATGTAAGGTACACCATTTCAGTCTGTACTGTTGCCTATCATTTTGGCTTGAGGCATATTACTGTACTACGGGTCTTAGCATCCAATATCACGTATATTCGATTGCGACTTCATAGCCAACCCAACCCACATCACACCACCTGGCCTGCTGTTCTCTGTCTGCATAGGCCTGTGGGGGAGGTTACCCATATGCCTCTTTAAGGTCATGATACAGCATTTCTTTGTGTTTGCATTAGTGTACAATTGTCCTGCTGTGTCGGTGCCAGTGTAATGCTGTCATGGCTTAGTGGTTCAGTACTGTGACTATAGTGCACAGTATCCTGGGTTTGAGCCCTGTTGCTGCTTTTTATTTTCATGCTGGGCAGACCAGACTGCTTAAGGAACAGTACAGCAAATATGAGCATGTTTACCTGACTTTGCTCAACTTTGCCCAACCTTGCCCAACATTGCTCAACGTTGCGCTAGTTAGCACTGGCAATTTTGTTTACATATACAAAATAATGGTAAAAGCTGCCTAGCACTGCTTTATAGTGCTTAAAGCATAGCAATCATGACTCAGGTGGTGCTGCAGGGCTGCCTATGTCGGATGCACATAGTACACTCCCTATACATGTTTGAAAACAGGTAGTGCCAAGTTAGGCATCCCTTTTATTTTATGTGCAAGTCAGAGAGAGGTATCATTTCCAGGGTTCCTACTGAGCCAGTGTATGTTCTATGCTTTACCTCTTTGCCAAGGCCAAGGCATACTGGGCATGCCTCCTTCTGCCTACTGGGGCAGGCTCAGGTTGTTCCTCCTCAGAGTCACACTGTGCTTGTGATGGCCTTGGCAATGGTGGGGCCTGTTTGGCCCTGCTCCATGCTATTCCTGCTGCAGCTGTTTTCGCAGAATCATATTGTGTAGTGTGGCACATACCATGACAATTTGGGTACATGTAGTTGGTAAGTACTGCAAGGCTCCACCAGATGTGTCCAGGCAAAGGATCCGTGACTTGAGCATCCCAAACACACGCTCGACTACATTTCGTTTTTGTGCGTGTGCCTCATTATGGAGTTCTTGTTCAGGTGTGCGTGCATTTCTGATGGGTGTCATCAGTCACGGCTCCAGTGCGTATCTAGCATCCCCCACTATGTGACCGTCAGGGATGTCCCCATTGGCAAATGTCTGGTACAGCTGCGTCAGATGCCAGATATGGGAATCGTGGTAGCTTCCAGGGCAGCCAGCACACACATTCAGTATTATGCCCTGGGCATCGCACACGACCTGGCAGTTGATAGAGGGGAAGCCCTTGCGGTTGATGTAGGCCCTACTCTGCTCACCAGCTGGTGCTTTGATGTGCATGTGCATGCAGTCAATTGTACCCACTACCTCAAGTTATTCCACTATTTGTTGGAAGAGACACATATTGCTGGCCAATGCCTCATGGGAATTAGGGAAAAATACACGATCACTGACATGTGCTGACATGGCATTCAGGAACTGGTGCAGTACCCTGGATGCTGATGCCTGTGAAATCCCCATCATATCACCAGTTGGTCTCTGGAAGGTACCTGTTGCTAGTATTCTTAGGCCAACACATACCTTGGTTTCCACTGGGATGGGTTTCCCTCTGTTGGTTCTGTGTGTGAGGCATGGCCTGCACAGCTCAACAATTTGCTGCAGGAGGTCTCTGTCCACTCTATAGCGCTCCACTATCTCCAGCTCATGTAGCCCCTGGTAGGTTACCCTGGGTCTGTACACTCTTCTCTGTCTCCTCACTGTGGGTTGCTCAGCAGCATTCACAATGGCACCACCCTCAGCATCTTGCACATGTTGCCTTATAATAGCAATGGCATCCCCTAACATTTTTTTGTCTGAGTTAAGCTTTATAAGTTTTCACTCTCTTTGTATACTGCAGTGTTGCAGTGTTTCTGAGAAAAACATGGGGGGATGGAGTTTGCAGAGTTTTAAGTGCTGGGCTGGGCTGGGATAGTGTACTGCCTGTGTAATTGGCTGATACTGATTGATTTCACCTGGCAACTCTGCTAGTTCTCCTTGGTTAACTTCCTATTACTTCTTTTCCTTCCTTTACCCTTTCTGTTTCCACAGGGAGCAGCGCCGTGCAAACAAGCACAAACACACACACACAAGTGCACACGTGAGCACACAGGCTTACACAGGTTTAGGCAGGTGCATTCACACCCACACAGGCTTAGACGGGTTTACAGACACGCACACGCGCGCACACGGTGTAAGCACGTTTGCAAGAAAATTCAGTGATATCCACAGTGTACACCTTCATTTTCAGGGTTTCAGTTGAGACAACTGTAGACACGCCTCTTCCAATCCTGAGTAACTCACAGTAAACACAAGCCACTCTGCTCCAATGAGCTTACAGTCTTTCATACATACCCCCTCATGATGTCACCTATCTTCTACTCTACTACTCCCCTACTCCTACACTTACACTCTAGGGACATGGCTCACATGCCAGGGAAAATTGGGATTCACTGTCCTTATCCTCATTTGCATAGGATTGCCTACTAATGCTTGGTTACATCTCTCAAACTGAGCTTCCCCCCTTAGCAACCACTACTCAGTAGCGATGTTGTCTTCAGCCTGCCATTCATGGCAGAAGAATATTTTTAATAAGAATTCCTATTTTTGGCTTTTTTTTTCTGGTTTTTAAAGCGCCGCACGTTTGCATGGCACTGGACTACACTTAAACATCGGAGATTGGGGAAAAAAAATTGATTTTTATTAATTTTCAACAGATCTAAATGCCAATGGCCTTATATTTGGCCATTGGCATGCTTCCTCAGCTGGATGCATCTTTTATTTGGAGCTGTCATAGCTCCGTTTTGCTATTTGCAGAACGGCACTCCGTTACCAAAGGAGTACATTTCTGCAAATAACTCTACTCTTCCACAGACAGGTTAGTGTTTCCTGGATCACAAAATTACCTCATTTGCATAGCTTTCAGCAGCAAATGAGGTAATTTGCATAACATAACACTGTCCGTGCAAAAGTAGTTTTAGGAGCTCTCATGCATGCCCCTGCCGGCTGTTGTTGGATCGCTCAGCAGACATATTGGCTGTCTGCCGGCTTACACTACTCTTAGACTCCATGCAAGCCTTCATAAATCTGGCCCACACTTTCTAGAATAATACAGTTTGTTTTAAAATTTGTGTTGCTAGGCCTAGAGTAACTAATGCACTGTCACACGAATTTGAATACCCATGAAACAGTGTTAAAGTCTGTTTCAGAACCTATATACAAGATTAATATAATATGACAGCGTATTGTTTATTCTAAGGTCACATGTAAATACCTTCAACTTGTTAACTCATGCAAGCCTATAGCACCTATTTTGTACACTTCCAGTAAACACCCATAGTTCCTTATGGCATCCATACATTTTTGGGCCTGGATTCTTTAACTAAGCAACTTACAAGCTGATAATAGACAGTACTAGAAAGGGCAAGGGTTTTTTTAGAAAAAGGACACTAAGAAAGTTAATCTAGGAATTCCTGCAGCAGAAAAATTAATCACCAATTGCCACTTATTATTTATGTTTTCATATTTATGCTCATATTTTCTCATGGTATTGATGGGTATGCTATAAAATGCACTGGTATTAGAGAGAAAAAAATCATTGTCAATGTTAATTTGTTTTACACTATACTGGAGAGATTGATAGCTGTTATAATTGTGTAAATAAGTAATATTTCCATATGTTCATAATATTTCCAAGAACAAGTGCCTTGCAAACTTTTGCATGGCATCAGGTGAAAACCTATATGCAACTAAAAAAGCTGACAATAATATTTGTACTGTATGTGGCACATTTTAAAGATATTCAGTGTTATTTATTTTGATAATTACATAATTAAGCATATGTTTTCATACTTCTATAAATATCTTAATAAGCATACACTCAAAGAGGAATTTCCTGCTATCATGCGAAATCTTATCTGGTTAACTAAACTGTTCTAACAATATATGTCTAGGTTGTACAGTTTCCAGAATATGATAATATGTTTGTACAAGTTAAGCAAAAATTATAATTCTGGGTTTGTATGCATTATAATGTATAAAATAACATAACAGCAAGTAGCTGCAGTGGTGCACTGGTGAGCGTTGCCACCTCATAGCAAACGGTTCTCTGGTTCGATCCTTGGCTAGGGTACCTTCTGTGTGGAGTCTGCATGTCCGTCATGTGGTTTCCTCTGGGTGATCTGCTTTCCTCCCAAAGACATGCTTAGGTGGACTGGACACTGTAAATTAGCCCTAGGTATGAGTGTGTGTGTGTGTGCCTTCTGTGGAAGGCTGTGCTGGCAACTCAACTGCCAGTTATGAATCGACAGGTGACTCCTAACTGGGAAACGACATTGTAATATATGTATATATATTATTTTATTTTATTTGCGATTTGTTAACCAGGTTAGTCTGGCTGGGCAGGTGCAGACCCGAAGAGAAAAGCTTCAGATACTTAGTTTTCAGTTAGATACAAAAACAAACTTACAGTTGCAATAGAGTTTACACTTAGATAGAAGCCGAGCTTACAGTTGCAATACACTTAGACACAAAAATTATTTACAGTTGCATATAAGGTTGAAAATATAGATATAAATTATTTATTGTTGTGTATAAAAATTGAAAAAAATTACAGATTACTGAAATTTGTATGATAGCAATTCAACTCATTATATAAACCTATTTAGAGGATTAAAGGTGAAAGGCAAGGAGGGGGTAGAGGATACAGCAGGTCCTAGTGACCACTAAGTAGTTGCTGAGAAACTGGAAGTGTAGGATAGAAGATAAGTTGTGGTAAGCTTATGAGCGGGGAGGTGGGGTCAAGTTGCATCTATACAGGGGCAGGACCATATATATATGGATCTAGTACTTATGCTCAAATGCATAAATCACAGAAATGCAAATAACTGAACACTAACCAACGAAAACACACTACAGCAAAAATACATTCCACCAACTCACTAATCACCAAAAACAGCAGAATGCAATTAAGTGGTAATCTGGTAATTCACAGCCATTAAGGTTACAAATATCAAAGAATTGTGAGTTAACTAGTACTACCATGCTAAGAGACATGGCTGATATGTGTAGGTTAGAGCCCGGTGTCCTGGGACAAGGTTACAAAACAGAAAAGTCTCAACAAGGTGGAGAAATACTAGTATTAGATGGATATGTCTACCAGTTATAGAGAAAGAGTAAAACTCTTAAATACTGGAATTGCAAGTATAAGATTATCGTTAATGTAAAGGTAGAGCCATCACTATCTCTGTAACCGATGGTGAAGAGCTTGTGAAATCCATTGAGAATTGTCACACAGGTGAACCACAAAAAGTGGAAAAATACTGCATTAGAACAGAGTTGAAGCAAAGGGCATCCTTTTCCAGAGATACACCATGTGTCATTGTGGATGATGCTGTAGCCTCCACTTCCCTGGAATTTGCACCGTATTTGCCTAACAGACGATCCATGCTTCAAACTGTTGAGCGTGTCCGTTCTAAGGGAAGACGTGTTGTAAATTGTATTGAATTAGATTTATTCAACTTTGATGTAACCCAATTTCCACTGAAAAATGGGATATTCCTAAAAGAGTCCAGTGAAGATATGAGCAATCATATCAAGGTGCTAGTGCTGACAACAGATGCAAATTTGCATGACATGACAGTTACAAAGATATGGTTAATGGATGGCACTTACTTCAAAAGAGGTGCAGCATATAGGCAATTATACACCATTTGTAGTATTGTCAAGTACGGTGCTTATAGCAGGAGTGTACCTCTAATGTATTGCTTAATGAATAAGAAGTCATTACGTGCATACAGTTTAATGTGGAGATGCATTTTTGAGTTCTTTAATGACCACAAACTACATCTAGAGATCTCATTTGTCTTGTGTGACTTTGAGCCTGCAGCCATTCAGAGCATAAACCGCAATATTAGTGGAGTGGTGTGCAAGGGTTGCTTCTTCCATTTTGGAAGAAACATTTGGAGGAAAATTCAGGGTCTGGGACTGGTTTCGCTATACAACTCAAACATTCGCTTCCAACAATGTGTCAAGCAGTTGGCAGCCTTAGCTTTCCTATCAGAGGATAAAGTCATGGACACATTTCTTCTGTTAAAAGAGCAATTTCCTGTAGTAGGCAAGCCGCTCTTAAAGTATTTTGAGGACTGGTATTTGATAGGGAAGCCTAGATACCGTTAAACTAGGACTACAACTTCTATCAGATTCACTCCACTATTTCCTGTGCAATTCTGGAACATCAGTGTGTTAAATGAGTTAAACCTGCCCAGGACCCAGAATGCTGTTGAAACATGGCACAGGAGGCTTTGGTGTTTAGCAGGTAATCATTTGTTTGATGTGTACAGCATTTTGCAGGCTATTAGCCGTGAACAGAACAGGGTGGATGAAGTACGGTGTAGGATGTCTGCTGCATGCCCACCTACTCCAAAGAAAAGGGCCCTTATTCGTCAGCAAGAGCAATTCCAGACTTTGTTCACCAATAGAGAAGAGTACCCTCCCCTTGATTATGTGAAAGCAATTGCTAATCTTTTGCAAATATGAATGGGACTGTTTTTACACTTCGTTATCTGGTTAAAACAAATAAGTAAAGCTTTGTGAACTGAATTCTGTTGTTATTTCTTTATCAGCACAAGTGTTGAACTGTATACATTGAAATGTATGTTCTGTGCTGACAGTGCGGGATACACTCGAGTTTTGCTGAAGGTACCTGTCTTTGTGTTGTTTTCGGTGATTAGTGAGTCGGTGGAATATATTTTTGTTGCAGTGTATTTTCTTTGGTTAGTGTTCAGTTATTTGCATTTCGGTGATTTATGCTTTCAAGCATAAGTACTAGATCCATATATATATATATATATATATATATATATATATATATATATATATATATATATATATATATATATATATATATATATATATATATTAACAAAATGGTGGCACCCAGGGAGGCTGTGACTGTGTCAGCTCATCACATTGGAATGCTCAATGTGTCTTCATTTTCTCACAAATAAAAAACACAGAGAAAATCATTTTCCAGACTTTTATAAGTGGATACAATAACTTAAAGCAGAAGTTACTGGAAATCACATGTTTTGCAGCACAGTCATGCTGGCTGGATTCCCTGCTGTCTGTTGAATGTTTGGGGCCTACTTTAGTCATTAAACTACTGGAGCTTTGCATTTTATCCAAACAGGCTGTAAAGTACCTGAAAAAAGAAGCAGAAGGATTTGGATCAATCCAGATGAGGGCTAAAAGGAAAAGATGTGACAGAATAAGAAAAAGAGGTTGCAGAGCTGGAATTGCTACCAAGCCGAAAACAAACCCTCACAGGCCTGCATTACCTTCAGTTCTGTTGGCCAACATGTGCTCAATTGACAACAAGATGGACTTTCCATGACTTGAGATCTCCACTACAAACAAGGTGAGAAATACCTGTCTACTAATATTTACAGAAACTTGGCTACATAACAAAATCAAAGACAGTGCTATGAACATAGAGGGTTTTGTTTTGTTTTGAGCTGATAGAAACCAACCTCTTATTTGGAAAAGCTAAGGGAGGTCGGTTGTGCATCTATGTAAATGAAAATTTGTGTATGAACTGTGAAATTATATGAGTACAATGTTCTGAACTGTGAAATTATATGAGTACAATGTTCTGAAAATGGAGAATGCTTGTCATGAAATGGATAGAACTTTTGAAGTACCTCAGTATGTTAATTGTAATACTAAGGGTGTCATATACATCAGTTTTTGTAGTAGTTGTACCGCATTCTACATAGGTATGACAACCAGATGTTTGAAGACAAGAATTCGTGAACACCTTTATAGTATTAAATGTAGGGATGAGACGAATGCCTTATTTAAACATTCTTTGGTTTGCCATAATTTTAAAAAAATGTTATTTTCAGTGATAGAAGTTTGTCAATCAGATTTGAGGGGGGGTGATTTCAAAAATTACGTCGAACAAAGGGAGACCCTGTGGCAAATAAGGCTAAAATCAGATAGGCCTCCAGGCTTAAATGATTCCATCAACATTAAATGTTTTTTAAAAAACAGTAAGCTATCCATTGACAAAAATGTCAAATTGAGACTTTTTAAGTAGTACTTCTTTAATAATTAATTAGTTTTAATTGAATGATTGAATGTAAATCAGTATTGACACTATTTAAACAGTGTTGTGGGTTTTAAAATGTATTCTGAAGAAGTCTTAAGACGAAAGCGGTTACCGAGTAAAGTTTATTACGCTATTGCTGCCTTTGAGTGTTATTTCTCATACTGAATTTATCGGTGTATACAGTTGGTGAACATCTTTTGCTATTTGCAATTTGAACAAGCTGGTTCTTTCCTCAACCGATCACTGTTGGTTCTTATTTTTTGTGAAATTTATTTGGTTTTTGTCTCGAGTTACCATGGCTGAGGAAGGTGACGAACAGCTACTGAATCTTACCATCCATCCGACACCAGGTTCAGATTCGTCCAACACTCAAGATTTACTTATTGCTACCTTAATTAATATTCAGAACTCCTTGAATTTTCTGTTAGCGAATGCTTCGAAGTCTAACCTGCAACCAGTGGCGAATGCCTCGAGCCCGATTGGTTCTTTCCACGAACTGGATACAGTTATCGAAACCAGGGAAAACAACGGTTGCTCCGGAAATCAAACGAAAAAGGTTAACGGCTACAATGAGTGTAGCCACGGACAAAAACAACAAAATGAACTTGGTTTAAAACCTATTTTGGAATCCTTCAGCAACCCCTTCGGTGGACATACCGGGTATGTACAATCTTTTAACAATGAAGAAATTAACAAGAAAATCGAACTTTTGAGTAAATTGTTAAAAAGATATCGCTCTATTTTCATAGAGAACTGTTATTTTGAGCGATGCCTAGAGCTAGGTATAACGCCGAAGGGGCTGAGATTTTTTAAATGCCCTAATGGCGTTTTCATCGGAGATCCAATGTACCAAGTTTTGGTTAATTTTTTCAAAGAAGCAGGGTTATCTTTTCTGAGACTGTTAATTGACAATAATTTAGAGAAAATGAGCCTCTTAAAAGATGACATTTGTCATTTAGAGGTTGAACTTAAAACTATGTGTCCTGATAAGAACAAACAGGCTGAACTTTTTGACAAAATGGTTAAGGAAGTAGAAAAACATGCCGAAGAGGTTACAAACAGGAAACATTCCAAACTGTTACGGGACATTACGGCTTATGAATCTAAATCTGCCTATAACCATTTTGTCCCAGGGTACAGAGAAAATAATTTTAAAAAGCAAGTGCCTCAAAAAGTTAATGCACGTAATTATAATGTAGCAGAGAGATTTAAAACAAAAAGTGTTGGTTATGACACGATCAATGGGATCAGACAACCGACTGGACTGGTTAAAGCTACTACCAGTGCAGATATAGGAAAGAATTTTGTAACCGATGACAATGTTAATCACACAGATGATCACGAACTAGTTGACAGGATTTTAGAAAACGAAACCAATGATGATAACAATATTGGGGGAAAAACTGGTTGTGTCAATAAAGTTTCTACCACTGCAACATCAAGAACATCTACTTTTTTTGGCAAAAAAACGCCTTCAGTGAAAAAAACTATACTAACCAGGAGCCGTACGTTTCTGGGATCAAGTTCTTCAGCGGACGAAACTTAACATCACAAACAAAAGACTTTGAAATCATAAATTTAACTGATGTTGTTTTCAGCAACCATGAAATAAGTGTTTTAAAACTTGGTTTCAACTTTGTCCCCACAAAAAGAGCTGATTATGGCAAAACTGTAGCGGATATTAAAAAATATGTCAGAAAGTTAAATCTACACTATCTAATGCACAATATTCCCATGGCTGAAAAAGGTTTAATTAAGCCTTCCACCTATAATCCACAGTTGAATCATACCATAAAAGTTTTTGAAGACATATGTATACAGGAATTAGAAGAAATATTAGCAAAGAATACTAAAATTAGTCATAATTTGTCATTCAAAGATAGAAAGGCGTTTAATGAGTTACGTAAGAAAAACAACACCATAAGGTTTATGAGAAGTGATAAAGGTGGGAATTTAGTTATCATGACACAGGACTCTTACAAAGGGAAAATGTTGGAAATATTAAAAAATACTGATGAATATGAAGTAGTTCCACTTTATGAAATAAATAAGAAATATAAAACTATCCATTCCTTTTTGTATGATGCCCTCATGTCAAGTGAGATAGACTTAGAAGTCTATGAATTTTGTGTAATTGATAAACCTAGAATAGGAATTTTCTTCGGAATACCGAAGATACACAAAAATTTAATGGACCCACCTTTCAGGCCAATAGTTTCCTCACCACATTCAGCCACAGAGGGAATATCTTTAGTTATAGATGCAACTTTAGGGCCACTAGTTTCCCAACAAGAATCCTTTATTAAGGATTCCTGGCATTTTTTGGAAAAACTAAAAGACTTTAATGACAGCAACATATTTGATCCAAGTCATCATATCATTTTCACCTTAGATGTGGTTTCCTTATATACATGCATCCCCCATGAAGAAGGGGTTGAAGCCATACGACAATTGTTAAGTAAAAAAATGAAATATGAAGCGGGTCAGATTTCCACCATTTGCAGGTTTTTGGATATTTTATTACATCACAATTACTTTATATTTGGGGACACCTATTACAGACAAAAAAGAGGGGTAGCTATGGGGTCTCCAGCTGCACCCTCATATGCTAACCTAGTAATGTCGTGGTGGGAAGAAGAATTTCTTAAATCAATAAAAAATAATTTTAACATCTTACTGTATCACAGATTTGTAGATGATTTAATTTTCATCATTGAAGGAAATAGCGATACAGTCACCCAATTTCTTTCCATTATCAACAATTCAGTTGATTTTTTGAAATTTACTGAGGGAGAAATAGGATTGAAAATTAACTACCTTGATGTTTCTTTTTGGTGGGACCCGCTTGAATTAAGGTTTCATAGTGGTATTTTCAGGAAAGAAACCTTTACGAATAGTTATCTTCATTTTCAAAGTGGACATCCAACCCACATAATAAAAAACATATCAAAGGGACAATTTATAAGAGCTTGTCGAATGACAACAAAGGAAACTGACTTATATGAAGAAATAGATTTTATTAAAAACATGTTTATAAACAGGGGATACAATACCTTGCTTTTAGAAGATACAAAAAAAGAAGTGTTATATAAACGAAATACCCATTATCCAGCTATATTAAATAAAAAGGATACTTTTTCAGTTCCAGGTTCAACAAGTACCTCAGTACATAGTAAAGTGGTCTGTTCTTTAGACATGACCATTGATAGTACTAAGATAAAACAAGTACTGAGAAAAAATTGGAGAATCTTACAGGGGAATTTTGATATAAGTAAAATAGTGGGGGGGCAACCTAATTTTGTTTTAAGAAACACCTTTAATATTAAAAAAGCTTTATAAAACAACAACAAAGCTTTAGAATCTAACAACACCAAAACGAAAGGCATGTTCCCCTGTTTCCAATGCAACATGTGTAGATTTATTTTACAAGGACCGTGTTTAGTAATAGGAACAATGGATAGAACTTTTGAAGTACCTCAGTATGTTAATTGTAATACTAAGGGTGTCATATACATCAGTTTTTGTAGTAGTTGTACCGCATTCTACATAGGTATGACAACCAGATGTTTGAAGACAAGAATTCGTGAACACCTTTATAGTATTAAATGTAGGGATGAGACGAATGCCTTATTTAAACATTCTTTGGTTTGCCATAATTTAAAAAAAAATTTATTTTCAGTGATAGAGGTTTGTCAATCAGATTTGAGGGGGGGTGATTTCAAAAATTACGTCGAACAAAGGGAGACCCTGTGGCAAATAAGGCTAAAATCAGATAGGCCTCCAGGCTTAAATGATTCCATCAACATTAAATGTTTTTTAAAAAACAGTAAGCTATCCATTGACAAAAATGTCGAATTGAGACTTTTTAAGTAGTACTTCTTTAATAATTAATTAGTTTTAATTGAATGATTGAATGTAAATCAGTATTGACACTATTTAAACAGTGTTGTGGGTTTTAAAATGTATTCTGAAGAAGTCTTAAGATGAAAGCGGTTACCGAGTAAAGTTTATTACGCTATTGCTGCCTTTGAGTGTTATTTCTCATACTGAATTTATCGGTGTATACAGTTGGTGAACATCTTTTGCTATTTTCAATTTGAACAAGCTGGTTCTTTCCTCAACCGATCACTGTTGGTTCTTATTTTTTGTGAAATTTATTTGGAAATGCAGACCTTTCTATGTACCCAGAGTTTAATGGAGTCTGTATAGCAGCTGTGTATGTATCACCTAGTGGTAATGCCTCTGAGGCATTTAGTATATGGCACAATTCCATATGTAACCTGCAAAGCAAAAATCCTGACTCTCCATATGTGATAGCTGAGGACTTCAATAAAGCAGATCTCAGAGAGGTGCTACTCCACTACCTTTAGTTTGTGGATTTTCCCACAAGGGGAACAAATACCATTGACAAGGTTTGCACCAACATAAAGGGAGCATACAAAGCAGTGCAGCAGCCAAATGTGGGGAGCTCTGATCATATTTCAGTAAGATTCATACCTACTTACAAACCTCTACTTATCAGAGAAAAATTCACTGAGAGACTGATCAGAGTCTGGAATGAAGGGGCAATGAAAAGTCTCAGGGACTGTTTTGATAATAAATGACGGGATGTCTTCAGAGAAGCAACCACTTTCAATCTGTATGTGAACATAGATGAATACAGAGACACTACAATGTCATATATTGCAAAATGCATGGATGATGTATCTACAACCAAGAAGATTACCATCACAACCAATCAAATACCTTGGCTAACTAGCAGAATGTATGAGCATCTAAGGGCATGGAATGTGGCATTCAAAGCCAATGACAAAGTGTGTTTAAGTGACGCAAAGGCTAACCTAAAAATGGGCATCAAAGAAGCCAAGACGGAGTATGAAACAAAGGTACAAAGTTGCTTCGAGGACATGACAGATACCAGGAGCATGTGCCAAGGCTTTCAGCAACTGACTACAAGACCAAGTCAATTCAATGTAACAACAGGATTGAATTTCTGGACAGGCTGAACTCATTCTATGGCAAGTTTGAGGAGAACAACAACCTTGAGGCTTTAAAGCTACCCACTGGTCAGAATGACACAGTGCTCAAACTTAACCCCAAACCTACCCATTGGTCAGAATGAGACAGTGCTCAAACGTAACACTGGAGAAGTGAGAAACCAACTTAAGAAAGTGAATCCCAGGAAGGATGCTGGCCCTGGTAACATTCTGGGCAAAGTATTAAGAGAATGTGCAGACCAATTGTACCAAATCCTTACAGATATTTTCAATATCTCCTTGGATCTTGAAAGTGTGCCGGCATGCTTCAAGGTAACTAATATAATCCTGCTGCCCAAAAAAAGCCAATCCAACTTGCTTAAATGACTACAGACCAGTGGCAATAACCTCAAATGTCATGAAATGCTTCAAAACGATAGTAAAAAGCATATGGCAGAAGTTCTACCACTGACCTTTGACCCTCTACAGTTTGCCTATTGGCCAAACAGATGCACTGCGGATGCCATTTCAGTGGACTTGCTTCTCTCTCTAGGTCATCTTGAAGAGAGGAACAACTATGCCACGCTGTTGTTCATTGACTTTAGCTCGGCATTCAACACAGTGGTTCTCATGCAACTCATAGCAAATTAATTAACCTTGGCATCAGCAAGACCCTTTGCATCTGAATCCTTGACTTCTTGATTGGAAGACCACAGAAAACATATGCTGGTAATAACACATCAGGTATCATTGCACTCAACACTGGTGTGCCTCAAGGGTGTGTACTTAGCCCTCTACTATTCACCATCCTTGCCCACAACTGCTCTACAAAATTTCCCAATAACCATATCATCAAATTTGCAGATGATACCACTATAGCAGGTCTCATAAGGGATGATGACAAGAAGGAATACAGGAACAAAGTCATCTCTCTAATCAAATGGTGCAAAAATAACAACTTGAATCTGAATGTCAACAAAACTAAAGAAATTATCCTTGACTTCAGAAAAAGGCCATCCATTCACTTGCAACTTGAGATCAACAGTGAGGTGGTAGAGAGAGTTCAACCTACAAAGTTCCTGGGGGGGGGTCCACATCTCAGAAGACCCCTCTTGGTCCATGAACAGGGGCCAAATAATTAAAAAAGCTTCCCAACACCTGCACTTCCTGAGAAGGCTGAAAAGAGCAGAGTTTCCTCTGAATTCTCTATCCACTTTCTATAAAGAAGCTATTGAAAGTATTCTCACCTGCACCTTTACTGTGTGCTACGGAAACAGTACTACAGCAGAGAGGAAGAAGCTTCAAAGAGTGGTGAGGATTGTGGAGAAGACAATGGGCACAAATCGCCCAACCCTGCAAGAACTTTTTACAACAAGAAGCATAAAGATGGCATGCAAAATACTTAGAGACACATCACAGCCAGCATTTGGCTGGTTTGCTAGACCTTCATCTGGCAAGAGTTACGGCAGCATCCACTGTAGGACTCTTGAAAGCTTCTAACCAGCAGTAATAAGGGTCATAAACTCTGACATCAACTTGGAAGTCTCCTACCTCCAAACATAATTTCTAGTAATATTTTATTGAAAGTGATACATTGTTTAATTCACTATAGTTAATATATTCTTACAGAAGTGGGTACTCATCAGTACATTTGTTACAAACTAGTAGAGAGGTTTGCAAAGTACCTAGGAAGGATCTACTCACATACCATAGTCATAGGAAGAATTCAGACTCCAATATCAGATATGTAACCACATAGGGTTGAAATACATATCAGTTTATGAATTTAGTTCAACAACATTGGGATATTCTTTTAGCAGATGATCAACAATGTGAATTATTACACAATAGATGACTTTTTTCATTCCACAGGGGTAAAACCTTAGGTGGGAGTTTTAGTTTTTATAAATGCCATACCCAGTCAACTAATATGGTTCAGAGTAAAATAGATGGAATCAAATTGGTTGGTTTCTTCCCCTGTGGTCACTGTACTTTTTGCAAATATATTGTTATGACTAAAGAATTTACTAGCAAAAATGCATCTGTATTTTTCAAATGAACACACTTGCAAACTGTAGTAGTGACTGAGGTGTCTATCTCACTGTATGCACTTGCTCAGGATTTTATATAGGTCAAACATCTAGACCTATGAAGTTACGTATTTCTGAACATCTGAGTAATGTTAGAAATAAGTTTTTTACCAATGCACTATATAAACATGCCATTGGTCATGTCACTGCCAAATTTCAATTTATTATAATTGATAAAGTGTGTGGTCCTAAGTATTCTAAGGCTGGTTGGCATGATATATTAAATAAAAAAGAAAAAGCTTGGATAGTTAGACTAGGTGGGCTATTCCTGCCTGGTCTGAATGATCATTTATAATTTTCATGCTAATTTCTTATGTTGATTCATGATGATTGGTGGTTTATGTTTTAGGTTTTGCATACGCCTATAAATAGGCTTATTACTTACAGTTGGATATCTACATTGAAAAAGGCGTTTGGCCAAAACCAGTCTGTGACTGTGAAGACTTAATTAAAGTCTTACTTCTCCTCATTTTGTGTGCTGTTTTTTCAGTATTGTGCAATATCTTTCTCTTAAAATTGCAATAATTCCTCGTGTAATATTACAAACTGCCTTTTCTTCTCTTCTTCTGTGTACAGTATTATTTGTTCATATGTTTAGATTTGGGTCTACTTTTCTTTATTGAAATTACATAATCTCGAAAAAGAAAAGTAGGTCCCCACTTCCATGAAAGTACACGTCAATGAAAGTGCACTTTCGTGAAAGCCGATTCACCGAATTGGTAAAATAAAAAAAAACAAAGAAAACATGGTTTTGCAGGGAGCAAGCACCGCTGCACCATCCCACACCACCCCTACTTAAATAAAATAACTCCGAGATCGCACTACAGTGGGGAAAAGGATATATTTCCTTCTCCCCACTATACCGTGCTTTGGTGAATCATCTTTTGCGAAAGTGCACTTTCAATGTAGTGCACTTTCACTTAAGTGGACTCGACCTTCTGTTTGCCGATAAACTGTGTTCTCGACAAACAGAAGTAGACCCTTAGGTTTATATATATGGGTTGTTTTACCTGACTAGAAGTAGGTTATAAGGAGTATTTTTCATGTGTATTAGTCATTAGAATAGTTGTGTATACACCATGTCCTATTCTTTTTATACTTAAATTGCCTCTGTAGTCTGATGACAAGCTGATACCCAAAATGTCATTTAGGTTGCACTTGTGTTTCCAAAATGACAATAAAGTTTCCTTTGAATCTTTGATTCTAGTACTTATGGAAAGATTATGAATACACTGTCCCCCGGATTCACAAATCCTCCGTGTAATACTAAATACGTTTTACTCGGAGACTGCAGTTGAATGGTATGACGTCAGCATGCCATGCATATTCATGAGGGCATGCTGACTCCACTCCAAGTATAACATGGACCGTGCAGGAAGGCAGGGGGCGTGTCCGACTGCCAAGCAGTCCAAAGGTCCACGCCCCTGCAAGTGTCTGAAGTGTGAAATGTCAACACACAGGAGCGAGTCCGCTCAAATGTCTACGTACCCAACACTACACTCCCTCACATTGTAAACCCCCAGTACAGTTATAAAAAGTAAAACTTTAAATTTTTTTTCTAATTCCCGATATAGCTGCCCGTATTCGCACGTGTTTGCGTGGGTGTGCCTATTGCTTAGCTGCAGTTAGCAATTTCGACATTGAAGAGCATAATAAGGAATGTTTATGCAAATTAAGCCAAATAGCAATAGCGTAGTGGTAGAGCCTTCACACAAAGAGGAGGCATGCATGGTTCGAGTCCCACCACTCCCCTTTCTATTTTATGTTTTAAATTAGTATATGAAATAATTCCTGACATATATGAATAAACTTTTACTAAAAAGCATTGAAATGCCCTATGTATCAGTGAACAAAAAAATGTATATTTATAAATATAAGAAGGATCCTGACATGTAATTGCCCATACTTAAGCAGCGCTTTACCCAGCGCAATATAGTTGCCCGTAGTTAAGCAGCGCTTTACCCAGCACAATATAGTTGCCCTTAGTTAAGCAGTGCATTACCCAGCACAATATAGCTGCCCATATTTAAGCAGCGCTTTACCCAGTGCAATATAGTTGCCCACAGCTAAATAGCACTTTACCCAGTGCAATCGGTTTGCGCGGAGGTGCGCACCGCGCCAACCAGTGCACTGTAGGGTAATGTGAAGCAACGTAGAGCAAAGTTGCCTAAACACAGCCACACCCCCTAACCTGTCTAGACAGTAGTAAAATAAAAAGCAATGACAAGGTTCAAACCCAGGACACTGTGGACCATAACCAAAGTACTGAACCACTAAGCCATGACTGCTTAGGATAAACAGCTACTGTTAACATACATATACTTATAAATGGTAGATTAACCATTGCTAAGCAGGTCTGCAGTCAGCCGAGAATTTTCAAACACGGCCAATCACAAAAAAGTGCGTGAAATGCGGCATATTCATAGGCAGGAATACTCGCCATAACTAATTGTAGCTCCCATCTGCAGTCAGAATGGCTGGTGCTGGAGAGGGTACACACTTTTGAGTGCAATGCTGGGGCATCGAGGAGTCAAAATACACGGTTTAGCTCCTTGTCCACTGTCATGAGTCTAGACTCCTGCAGGGCCAGTTCCAAGGGATGGAGTACAAAGCAGAGGCTTGGAACCGGTTAGCTCATGATCTCACCAGTGCCACAGGCGTCCCTTGGAATGGTGAGCAGGTCCGTCACCACCATGCAGACCTGAAGAGATGGAAGCAGGACCTACTGTACTGATGGATATTGGAGGCCTGTGGGATGCAAGATGCCCTACTACTGAGTAGGTAGCCATGGAATGAAGTATGTAAGACATGCTAATTTAGTCTATATAATGGATAGGTATGTCTCAATATCCCTTCATTTGCTTCACAGATGCAGGTGTCCATGCTGTGAATCAGCAAGCCTATGCAGATAGGCTGCTAAGGGTCTGCCACCAGGTAGGTTAGTAATTATTCTGCATGTATTGTTATATAAAATAGTTGAGAGAGCCTGAAAAAAAGTGTTGTAGCCCAATAATAAAGGCATAAAATGCCCTGAATAACTTCACTGCATATACTGTCATATAAAATAAGTCAGAGAACCAGAAAAATAGTGTAGTAACCCATTAATAAAGGTAAAATAAGTCTGGAATAATATCTCTGCATGTACTGTTATATAAAATAAGTGAGCGAGCCTGAAAAAGAGTGTTGTAACCTATTAATAAAGGTATAATATGTCTTGAATAAGTCTTCTGTATGCACTATAATATTAAATAAATGAGAGAGTCTGTAGAAAAGTGTGTAATGTAATTAATAAAGGTATAATACTTGGAGTGTGTCTGTGCCACTTACTTTGAAATGTTGTTGTACCCTTGCATTATATAAATAGTACTGTTGTATTAAGTGCTGTCAACCCACAGTTGGGCAGTCTCATATAAAGTGGATGATGGAAGTGCCAGTAGCTGTGAAGCATATATAAAGTCCTCAATAGTCGGTTAATGGCTGGCATGCATAGATAAATCTGGCACACGAGTAGCTTGTTAATGTGTTCCCCAGAATTGTGAGTGTGCTACACGAAATTTGGGTTCTGTAGAAATGTAACTGAAAATGTCACGGGAACACATCCAGATATGTAGATATATAAATATAAATAAAATAAATAACTATGTAGCAGTAACATCTGCATCTTGGACAGTTAGTATGTCAGATATAGGTCAGGTATATAATGAATTAGCCAAACCCATTACTCAACCTAATGCATGTTGCCAAGTGTAATACTACATGTAGGGGATATACACCTGCAGTCAATAGGAATGTTGTGTAGACTAAAAGTACTTATAAGATGTCAATTGAGATTTCTTTCTACACCCTACTGTATGTGCACAAACAATGCAATTCCACACCTCAATAGGTATGTCTAATCTCAAAACATTTGTTGGGACATATGTCCTATTGTTCTATAAATATCTGCATTTACTTTGATGCATGTGCCCTGTTCAAACACCACAATCTTGGTGGCCTGTTGCCACCAATCATCCCTGCATGCCATTGGAATGTCCACTGTCGTTCAATATATGCAGGTGTTATGCTTGCTGTTCATCTGTTGGAACCTTGGTGTGTTGGGTTAATGGGAATACTACTGCATGCTGTTACAACTAATTTGGAATGCTGTTGTTTATGTTGTAATTAAACACACCTAATCACAGAACGTATGGGAAGGCTGGTCCAAGCGGACCCACCTATCCCTCCTCAGCTGGCGATTGCACCTGGCACCAGCAGGTCCAGTGCCCAGCCCGGGCACCCCTCCTCTGCTGGTCCTGTGCCACCTTTGGGTGAAAGCGCTGCAGGGGATGGGGCTCATCCCCCCCATGCAAGTGTGGGAGGAGAAGGGCCACCTGTCACCCTCCAAAGGGTCCAGGTTGTGGTGTGTAGGGAGATCCAGCGTTCAGTCGCTGATCCCCTATGCCAGCTCAAGGCGAGAGTGGCGCAACTCATGGGTGAGCCTGCCCCTCCTATGCAGCCCCCAGCACAGCCACCCTTGGGGCTGTGAAGGTGCAGTGGTGACTGCCCATGGGTGGGGATCTCAGATCCACTGTTACCATCTGTGGGCTCATGGGCTTGCGATTTCCAAACATCCGTCCCCGTCAATTGCGTTCACCCACCCCATGTGTCATACTCCACCCCTGTATGCATCTTGTTTGTCTTGTCTGTTTACCTCCCCAACCTACCTCCCCAACTATACCTACTTCCTCTACCTCACTTTTCACTCTCACCTGAAAAAAAAAAGGGGGCAATCTGGTCCCACAAAAAAATTACACCCCATACATAGCTGCCCATTTTGCACACATGTCCGCTGGACATGTAAACCTGATAATTATCATTGGCAGTACAACATACTTTGTTGTCCTCACCCCTCTTTCAAGGGTGGAAGGTTTCAAATTCCATTCCAAATTTATTGCATATGAACAGCTGTTGCTGGTAAAGAAATGGGCAGCTATGGACCTTCCCTACACCTGTCCTGCACATCCCGAGCTTGTTTCCCTACTGTCTTTCCCTCTTTGTTCCCCCTTTTTCACCACTTTCCTATCTTCCCATTTTCTTTTCTTTCAAAGAAATTAGCGTGGGGGTTAGCGGGTGTAAGCACTTTTAAGCAGTAGTTAGCGGGTTTAAGCGAGTGTGCGCATCTGTGCGCTTAGTTAAGTATAGCTAAGCATCGCGCAAACCCGCTTACAACTGCTTAAAAGTGCCTTAGTCACTCTGCATGGCAGGGCCCTTGTTCTGCTGAGCAGCAAAATAAAACACCTCTGTCAGTCTCAAACCACAGACCTTGGACACACTACACTGCGTGAAGTACAACTAGGCCACAGTAGATTTACAACAAGTTGGTGCTGTAATAAATATAGCATGCATTACAATGATTGAATGTAAAGGGAAAATAGGAATGTCATAACACAAATCTTGTTCAATCGATCTTTACCAGCAGTTGTTGTGGAATTGCATGACATGACTGTGAAAAGAGAACCAGACACTCTAGCAGGAAATAATGTTACAGTAGCACTTTACAAACCCCACACAGTATCAGAGCAGGATAAACACTGGCATATTTGAATAGGGCAAAGGCCATGCTTACCAATTGTGACTGCTTTTCAGGGATGTCCCTGATTCGTAAACAAATGTTAGCTTTGTCTCTCAGAATCCCTCTGAAAAGTACTGACGGTAGGCCGAAGAGTGGGGAATTACACTTAATGAATAATGTCAATAAGTAATCATACACACTGCATGCACATCAGAAAAGGTGTATTAATACATATGCTCTGATTCTCTTACAGTCTCAACTTAATGTCTGTAATATAGTACAGGTGTACCCCACTTATATGTACCTTTCCCTGAGGCTGTTCAAATATATACCTGAGTGTATCAGAGGCCTGGCAGAGGCAGAAACACACAGGCATTTCAGCTTGTCTGCTGTTACACACTCTGCAAATAGCTTTGGAATGAGACCCACAAGCATACCCTTATGTAGGAGTACAACACAGAAATATCAAAGGATGTAGCCATGTACTGTTAGCAACCAACTGTGACAATGCCATTGTTCCAGTGCAGAAAATACCGGTCAGGTGCACAGACAAAGAATAATAGGCTAACCTCTGGCTACCATCTGGATATGTCCACAAGTGGGAGCTATGTAGACAGACTACTTGCCTTGTTAGACTAACAGGTACACAGCAACCCTGTATGTTCAGCAAGATACACATCACACAATAATATATAATGCTCTCTGTACTTCTGCACCCCTACCCAAAAGAATACCTGTGTATGCAGGCTCTACCAAGGATGTAGGTAGGCATACTCAGTACTGAAATGTGTCCAGCTGTCTTGCGCAGCCCATGCTAATGTCAACACACATAAACAACAAATTGTTCAGAAGTGAGGTAATTAATATTTACAGTATAGTAGTTCACAAACAGTTCATGTGCCAGAGTAATACATTGCAATAACTACTTTTGTATGGCATTTAATTGTCTAATTAGAAAAGAAAGTACATACTCACATGTATCTTGTGTAAGCATGTGGAGGGGTGAGTAAAATTCTACACTGACAAGTGTGTACTAAAAGCAGCAACATTCAGGTTTGAGTACAACATGCAAATCACTGGCTAGAACCCTAGCTTCAGAGATAAGAAGTATACCAACCTTCTGACTGACACAACGGTGTCCACAGCAAACAAGCATGGGCCCCATTTTGGATAGCTGAAAGGACTACGCCTACCTAACCTAGCATTTTATAGCAGTGGGCTGCTATGACAGTGTGTACTGCAATTACCACACAGCAGGCTGCATGCAATTAGTAAATGGTGGGCACCAATTGGTGCAGAGGCCATCACATGCACATGTGCAGATACTTAGAAAAGCAGGCTGTACTTGCTGTGTACACATGCAATAATCTCATTACAGCAAGAGAGAGAGAGAGAGAGAGAGAGAGACAGAGGCAGAGACACAGACACAGACAAAGACAGACAGAGAAACAAAGAAAAAGAAAGAGCAACAGACAGAGAAAAAAAATAATTAAAAAAAAAATACAAACAGAACACAGCAATACAAACGAAAGGTATGTAACACATATGTATTTGTTGGCATGTAGTAGATGTTTATGACGAGTACTCTACATACTGTGAATCATCCATATGTGGCAGCAGTACATATCTCTATGTATCTGTACATGTGCATAGGGCAAGGGACATACTGCAACTGTTTGTGAAGGGTGTATATATATACATTGTTGAAGGCTGTTATGTGCATATTTCTATGTAGGTTGTAGTGTGTGGCAAAGAAAATAGCATGCAGTGCTGGTATATGACATGTGGTTGTTAAACGCTGTGGGTATGCTGTGTCAGTTTTGCTGTGTTGCAGCCAGTGAGGCTTGCTAAAGCTACATGGGCTGAGGACATCTTCAATGTAGTCTGCACAATACTGTGCAATATTATTATATAACTGTATATCTCACAACTGTTGCATAAGTGATATTCCCACCATGAATAGTGGACTGTATATGTGCCTACATGTACATCTATATGTACAGCAATGGATGTTTATATGTATGTATGTATATGTGTGTGTGTGTGTGTGTGTATATATATATATATATATATATATATATATATATATATATATATATAGACATATAGATATATATATATATATATATATATATATATATATATATATATATATATATATATATATATATATATATGTGTAGGGAGAGAGACATGTGGCATACTTACTGCGACAGGTGCCTGGTGACCAAGATATGGACTGAAGCTCAGTGTTGACACTGCAGTGCCATCCCTTCTTGCCAGAACACTGTACCCATTAACTACCACATAGGTGGTAGTCTACCTAACACTGAAGGTGTGATAAGGGAACATGTGACACAGGTGGACAGTAGCCTCCCCTTTGATTATCACAGTGCCACACTGGTCATGTACTCTGCCTACGTGGTACACGTCATCACAAAAGGTGTGTCATCTAGGGAAATATAGGTCAGTGTTCCCCTCTTCCTATCACACTTAAAACCCATTAAAGAGTACAATGCCAGCTGCAGCAACTGGAAAGGCCACAGACATACCTCACAAAGAGTAATACCGGCCTCAAACAGATGCCCTATGCAGACCGACTCACAAAACCACAGCTACACTGTGTTGCATAGCGCCTACCCAGAGGTGACCTGTGCATAACATACTGAGCTATGTCACACCCATAGCTGTTGGACATCCTCCATGTAAACATATTACAATCCCTCCCATATACATGCTCTAGGGCCCTACACCTTGTCAGCTCACTAAATAGCACATGCTGGAGGGATAGAGTCCTAACTCAGAGACATGCCATACTCTGGATCAAACCACCTAACAATAGCAAACAAAGCTCCTCATTAGCAGTTGTCATAAATACTCCTGATGATTGTTTGTGAGATAGGAAATACACCCCGTGTATCACCTCTGTGGCTCTGGTTGACAGGGGCAAGTGAAATGAACTTACATGTGTGTCAAAGGCCAGGGTAGCATATGGCTAGGCTGCTGTAGGCCCTAGTGCCAATAGTGTATTACCTACCCATGACACGAAGCACATACACATGTACTTAGTGCAATAATTGCTATGTGAGGTTGACTGAGTGTGATGGTGAATGTGTTGGTGAATGTGTGCAAGGTCTGTAAAGGTGTGATAGCTTAGTGTGAAATTGTTTCTGTCATGGTAGTTTGTGTCCTAGCTGTGATCCCAGCAAAATGTGTGCATGCTATTGCTAGGCATAAAAAGTAGTATGGCATACGGTGCGACGTAGTCCCTTGTTGTCGACTGTGGTGTCCCATTGTAGGCTACAGCAATACATGTATGCTTAGTGAGTGGTACTGCTGGTGAATCCAACTCCTATATGAACTGTAGTACTACCTGAAGCTGTAGGCCTAAACAGTACAGTATGGTGTATGTTCACATTGCTTGGAAACACTGTTTTGTGTCTTCCCTGTAGTCCTCACAGATTACATACCTCAGGCATAAGTTTTGTAAGTAGTGACACACAGTACTGTATGGTACACAGGTCAAGCTCATCTGGGTTGGCATACATTTGTGTGTTGTATGTATGTCTGATGTGTGTGTAATTATGCCTGTACCATGCCCTCAATCATATCTATATCATATATATATATATATATAATATATAATCATATATATGTGTTACAGGGTATACGTGTGTATCTAGCTACATGTATGGTCTAGTACAGCAGTATGCCACCTATAGCAACAACTGTGCACATATGTTAGGCAGGGGTTTGGCATAAAAGACTACTGTGGTATACTGGTAATACTATAACCGTACTTTTCATTCATTGCACTGGATGACATCTTTCTTCATCCATTAGCTTGATATATACCTCCTGCGGCTAGGTGGTGCATTGTGTAACATACAGTGTGCCATGTACTATTGTATAGTCTTACATACTGGTTTCACTTTGTTGCTGTGCAGAACATGGTTTAATATATAGAATGTGCCAGGCACTGTCAGCCAGTTGTGGGCTGAGCACTGATATGTGGTATTAAAAGTGTGTATCTACTGACATCCAATAGGTTGCTATATATGGCATTTCAGTGATGTCTGTACTTTGGAATGTTAAGTGTGCCACATGACTTGCTCACAATTATTGTTTTATTGTCTTCCAGGGACATGTCTCACCATCGCAACCCTGCGTATTCCCCTGAAGAGGATGAAATAATCCTAGCCACCCTACTACATCACACACTGTTCTTCTCCAGAACCAGCCAGGGCCAGCATGGGCGCACTGCACTGTGGCAAGATGTTGTCCATCGGGTGAATGATGTAGGCATGCATAACCAGACTTATGAGCAGGTACGCCATCACTGCAGTGATTTAATTAGACATGTCCGGCAGCATGCCTCCAATGTCCGCAGACAACAGCTTGCCACAGGTGGTGGTGCAGCATCACATCCACCCCTCACCAGAGTGGAAGAGCTGCTCCTCAGCAAGGTGGCTCCTGGCCAGCCACTACAACAGATGTGTCATCATGGACGCCGTAGTCACCCAGCAAGTTGACTCAGAGCATGCAGGTAACATGGCATATCTGTAGACTACTGTTAGCTCGATTATTAGAACATGCATATGTCAGATGTGTACTGTGTATTTAGAAGATGTGGAGCCTGGTGTTGTGCAATACTGATAATTTGGAAAATAATCTATATGCCTGTGACTGTCACCCATTGCACTACTGTAAAATTGCAAACTCACAGCAGCAATGCCATAGTTGTTGACACTGACAGACTGTCTCATATCCTTGTAGTTCCATCTGGTGTGACAGCAAGACAGCAGTCCCATGCTGGTGAGTGTTCTACATTTAATTTAGCAAATAACATGTGCATGCCATAGGAGAGTTGTAGGCCATAAACACATGTAAAACACCTACACATAATGCATGCTCTGCATGCTCTCTGTGGGACTATGCACAACCCCGTAACATGAGTAGCTGCTGCAAACACATGCAATACACAGAGCATCCCAACCAACTGTGGTACACTGTAGTGGACATTGTATAGGCAGAGTCAATACACATGCACACAACATACACCACTCTGTCATATGCAGTAAGTGTTAATATGATACACATGGCGTATTTAGACACCTGCTGTAAGGTCAGACTCCAGTATCCCAAATGTCATCCACACAGCACACATACTATACCTGAGGGGTAGAGGCCTATCATGGGGCAGTGTGACACTCTTCAACACAAAACACATTCATGTTAGGCAGTGCTCCCTATTGAACACCTTACATACCCATGTAACAATTGCCTGTGAAATGGTTAATGTAGCCAAAGTAGTGCAGTTCAGGTACAGCAAGATAGTTGCCAGTGTGGCACACATTAGTGGCCTTGAGTGACCACATGATGCTGGCTGATGATGGCTCATGGTACTACACTACATCCAGTTACAGTAACTACAGTACTACACATAGCATCTATTGCTATACACCTGACAGTTGTGTGCATCCGGCCATGGTATGTATACCTATGAGTGATGGTGCACAGGACATTGGAAAGCATTTAATACTTGCACAGCAATGTTGTGTCCATGTACACATTGTGTTCCAGGGTGAGGCCAATCATTGAACAACACATATGCATCAAAGACATGTTTACTGTTATTAACAAGAACTCTATACACTCGTACTGCATGCTGTTGAGCAACACACATTCTGCATGCTGACACGTGTGATAGGACTCTTTTGCTTGCGATTCTGTACTCCACCATCAACCACTAATGAGTATGTTCTGGATTGCTGTTGATGTGTGTGTGTGTGTGTGTGTGTGTGCGTGTGTGCGTGTGTGCGTGTGTGCGTGTGTGCGTGTGTTCATGTGTTCATGTGTGCATGTGCGCATGTGTGCATGTGTTCATGTGTGCATGTGTGCATGTGTCCTAACATCATGTACAGATTGTAAAGTGTGTTTCCTGTCTTCCTCAAACAGGTACTGAGGTTGTGTTGGTTGAGTGCAGCAGGGAACCTGAAGTCACTGCCACAAATAGTGGAAATGATGATACATGTGTTGTGGCACAGGCAGGTTTGACAGGGTCTGTCGTTGGTCCGCCAATCAACAGTACACAGCTATCCACCCCGTCTATGTGCACATTCATACTGCCAATACATCCCTCATCACCAATGGCCTTAGCTGAAGGAAAGCATTCAATAGGCATTGACCAGGATAGTGTGGTATCTATGGAACATGCATCCCCTCACAACAGCCATACCCAGACTCCTGGAAGGGTACCACATAGGCAGATGTGCAGGGGTTATCATGGGAGCACTGCTGGTCGTAATGCCCCTGGCAGACGTGCCCCCACAGGTCTTACAACCTCAGGTATGTTCCAGGCTGTAATGCAGGCACAGGCACGTATGGAACGGTTCACCAGACAGGGACTAAGGGCGCAGAGGGCCCATAATACCGCTATCAATGACAGTATCCGTGACCTTGCCGGTGCCATCCTTAATTACACCAAGGTCATTGATAGACGTTGGGGGGAGACACTAGATGTCCTCGGCAATGTCATGTCCATGTGCTAGGACAGTGCAGGACAGCTGAGACATCAACATAGACGTATGCCAGCAACATCATCAGCTGGCAGTCGTCATGGATGACATACAAGTCACAGCCACTCCTGTAGTGGCAGTACCAGCCCCAGCAATGTTGGGGCTGGGCTGTCAATAGACCGTCCTAGAAGACCCCATGCACGTGGCTCTGGCCTGTCCCAGCAGGGACATGGGTCCAGTCCACATCCCTCTGCCTCTGATGATAGTACCCAGTCTGGCTTAGTACCCGATACTGTCCATGGCACCCCTGCCAGGCACAGGTACTGTGTCCGTGGCCAGAGACGGTGATCTGTACAGCCTGGCAGGTACAGTCTGTGGCTGTCCCACAACCTCCCGTATTTGGCAGCCACATGGTGGAACTGTGTGCATGCAGACACACACGCATAAACCAAACACCTAGGGCTAACACATACACACACACATTACATCAACATTGACCCATGCGGTACTGTTGTCCCTCACACACACACACACACACACACACACACACACACACACACACACACACACACACACACATGCATGTCGATTGGATGGGTCAATGTCAGGCTCTGGCAAACCAACAACACACCCTGTGCATATGATGAAATTGTGCCACCTCCTGCCATCTGTAACATTGATGCAGGAACAGGCTAACATGGTGCTGATCAACAGGGGGACTTAATAGCAGTGTAGCAATGTTAGCATGTTTTCAACAGTAAAGTGTAATGATATCCTTGTAGGTAAAACTGAGTAGGCATGATGCATTAAAGCTATGATTATCAATGTTGTATTCTTTACACCACTGTTAATGCCAAAAATGTATTGTCCGCCCATGTGCCACTTGGCTATGTGTGTAGTTCTGGCAGCATGTGTTGGTGAGTGGACAGTATGTGTGTGATGTGTGCAGTACAGATTTGCAGGTGTACATTTGTGATCATGGTGGAGGTGCACTGTCTGCATGTACGTGAATAGTGGACACATGGGAAGGGTGACATGCCCTGTATTAGACAGTGTTAACACTTCATA
The DNA here is from genome assembly GCF_019279795.1 of Protopterus annectens. Lineage (NCBI taxonomy): Eukaryota > Metazoa > Chordata > Ceratodontiformes > Protopteridae > Protopterus > Protopterus annectens. The sequence continues at coordinate 80,770,519 of NC_056727.1, read as the reverse complement.
GTTTCTATTGGTGGCCAGTATGCATTTTACTACACATATGTTTTAACTTGGGTACACATGTGTGTATGACATGGTTTGACACTATGCTGTGGGTGATACTGTTAATATCGGTCATTGGTTTGCATTCTGGTTGTATACACAACATCAACAGCCTGACTGTAACCAATCATTAGATGATGTCTTGACAACTGACACACAGATGTAGGAAACACAGTGGCATTTGGATCCTTCCGGTACTATACTATACCAGTAACCAGTGGTATTGACCACCACCCATTCCTGGGACCACTCCTGTTTGGCATGTGTCCCTCTTAGGTCCAAGCAAGCACACTAGGGATATGTACTTCCACGGTAATGCATACAGTGGCCTACAATGCATTCTCCGGATGAGACACTTATCCTCCACAAGGGTATCATACAGACAGATACTTGTTGTCCAACCCATGCTGTAAAGCTATAAGCCAATTAGAGCATAGTAATCCACATTTACTAAACATAGTATCCTAACAGTACCACATAGGTAGTAGCCCACAACATGTAGAAGGGGTACCGATGTGTACATACAGCCACATGTTATGTCATCTGTCCTTTGCTATTCACATTTCCAAAGGTATTTTGAAATCCCTCTGTGTATCACATAAGCAATAAAGGATCTGTATGCATATCCACAAAGTTGTTGTACACCTATAATGAATGTCCATTATTGACAGACTTTTTTGTGTTTGAACATGTCTGAAATATACCCCAGGCATGAAACCTCCCTCACACTATTCTATAGAAACTGTCATGGGTGTGTGTGACACAGATGACCTAGGCCACAGATCACTACAGTGGCTGGCCTTGTCACAAACATACATATGTGACCTGAGGTCTGAGAAGCAGCAGCACAATCTGTCAAAGGTAACAGATGTATTCATGTAGAAAGCAGGCTTCACACCTATGAAATAATTGAGGTCACATGTACATACATGTATTTGCCACACAGATACCTCAAGTGTGCAATGCACATACTGTTGTTTTACTGATATATCATACAGTAGTAAAAGCAAAACCCACAAAACATTGACCAACAGTGTCACACACACACACACACACACACTCAGCAATTGCAGGATTCAAACCCCTATAGTTGAGAGATACGCATTAATATGAAGTGTTACATACTTTACTGGGAGTTTTCATTTCCACTGCTGCATTTGTGGGATGCTGACATCATCTGACTTGCCAAAGAGGAATTTACCTCTTTTAAGGTGTTTTCCTAGGCTCCAAGAAGGGCATTCCTCTCAAAGTAAATCACACACAAACATATACCCTCCCCCACACACACACAAACAGCAATTGCAAGATTCAAACTCCTACCTAACTATGGTTATGATACTAAAGAGATACACATTAACACAACGTGCTATTTGCTTAACCGGGAGTTTTTATTTCCACTGCTGTATTTGTGGGATGCTGACATCATCAGACTTGCCAAAGAGGAATTTACCTCTTTTAAGGTGTTTTCCTAGTCTCCAAAAAAGGCACTCCTCTCAAAAGAAATTACACACAAACATACACCCCCACACACAGCGATTGCAGGATTCAAACTCCTACTTAATTATGTTACAAGACCAGAAAGATATGCATTAACACAATGTGCTATAGGCTTTTCTAGGAGCTTTCATTTCCACTGCTGTATTTGTGGGATGCTGACATCATCAGACTTCCCAAAGAGGAATTTACCTCTTTTAAGGTGTTTTCCTAGTCTCCAAAAAGGCACTCCTCTCAAAGAAAATTACACAAAAACATACACCCCCTGCTCACACACTCTCAGCAATTGCAGGATTCAAACCCCTACCTAACTATGTTATGATACTAAAAAGAGTTGCATTATCACGATGCACTATATGATTTACGGGGAGTTTGCATTTCCACTGCTGTATTTGTGGGATGCTGACATCATCAGACTTGCCAAAGAGGAATTTACCTCTTTTAACGCATTTTCCTAGTCTCCAAAATGGGCACTCTTCTCAAAGGAAATTTCACACAAACATACACCCCCATACACACTTAGCAATTGCAGGATTCAAACCCCTACCTAACTATGTTACGATACTTGAAAGATACACATTAACACGACGCGCTATATGCTTGATTGGGAGCGTTCATTTCTCCTGCTATATTTGTAGGATGCTGACATCATCAGACTAGACATGGTAATGTGTGTGCACTTTGTTTTATGCAATCCCAGGACTGCATCCATGGGGGACAGCAGGTGTTAACAGCTTGAACAGGACTCCACAATTCTTAGCTTGTGTGATCTCTCTGTGGACCACTTGCCAATCCATTGTATGACAATACATATTTGTGCACAGATTGTTGATTTTGTGGCTACAACATGTGTTTAGGATGTTGGAAAAGGGCTATTCAAAGTCTATGTGGGATGTGTGTAGCTCATTTCAGTGATGTATGTCCTGGGTGGCTGCCTTGCAAACAGTCTAGCAGGTTTGGGAACCATGATCTGCCCATGAACAAACCAAAGTTGGTAGGGTTGTGTGTTTGTTGGCTTCCAATAGCTCTGTTTATGACTTCAATCATGATGGACTCCATGGCCTTGCAAATCAGACTTCATAGGCTTATGAGACTATAGTTCCCATGGTCTGTTGTGCACCAACACTTGTGGAGTGTGCCATATGTTGCTGTAACCCATTCAACAGTTTCATATCCTGTAGAGAGGGTGAGGCTCAACAGACTGTTCAGGTGCAGGGTCTGTTTGTTCTGCAGTTCACTTATGACACATATCGGGAAACAATGTAATCCAATTGATGCCATGTTTTCAGCTTTGGAAGGAGCTGTTTACCCATTCTACATGTGATATCTCCTGGTATGATGATAGGGCCTTTTGTCAGTGGGAGGTGGGTATGTATGTATGGGCCTGTCTGACAGTATGTAGGCATTGTCAGTCATTTACAGTAGGCCCTGACTCAGGACATATATGAGTGTACATTGCTATTTATGACATAGCTGAAGGAAGTGTCATGGTTCTGTCTGGACTCCTTCGCAGATAATATTTCCAAAACACCAAAAAACTTAAGCACTAAACTCCTGTTATACTCTTTTACACACTTAACACCCTACTGATCCTTTTTGATCAGTCAAAAAGTATATGTCATCATAATATCCTGACATGTTCAAAGGACAGTTTCGTGTGTACTCTCCAGTCCAGCTGGTGAATATGGGAATTTTGAGGCAATGTTACAACTGCCTTATCTACACAGACAACCCTCTCCTCCTCCCAACAAACTCAGATATATGTGAGAGATGCAACTATATAGCTAAACTGGAGGCTGAGCTCTCTCGACCCATGACTGGCACAGTCTATCAGGAGGAGAAGGTAACCACACATACCACTAATCCTGTCTCACATAGACCTATAGCAAATGAAAACCAAACACATCAACACACAAAAACATACTGGGAGGCTCTAAATAAAAATCTGCCTAAGCAGCAGAGACCTCCAAAGCAGACACCCAAATAACTGCTACCCGACAACAATACCCACATATCACATAGTTCACAAAGTCAATGTGCCACACAGTCACTGCCCTTAAGGCTAAACAACACAACTAATACAATTGTAATAGGTGACTCAATTGTCAGACACATTGATGTCCTAATGACCAGGCTGAACAAGGAGAAGGTCACTGTAAGCTGTCTGTCGGGTGCCAGGATCCACCACATAACCCATGCACTCAGGTCACTCCAAAGCAAGTACAACTATGACTCCATCATTGTCCATGCTGGTGTGAATGACCTGAGACATTCCTCCCTGGACTACATGAAAAGAGACATAGAGGAGCTCTCTGATCATGTAGCTCAGGCAGGTATGACCCTAACCTTGTGTAGCATCTTACCCTCACCAAGAATGATGCCACAGTATAAAGACAAAATGATCAATTTTAACAGTTGGCTAACGTATTGGTGTCATTCAAAGGGGATCCAGTGTCTGTCAGCCTGGGATGACATGCTCGACAAGCCACATTGCTTCGCTAGGGATGGCTTGCACCTGTCACCCCTGGGCTTTTGAATACTGGCTAAGGCTCTTGCCACCCCCATAGTGCCTTTCTTAGGCAAGGCTCAAAAGACAAACCAACCTCCATAGACAATACAAGGAAAAAGAAACTAAGTGTAATGCTGCTCAATGCCAGAAGTCTAAACCGTAAAATGCACTCACTCAAGGCTCTCCTCAGTATGGAGAATATCGATATCTGTGCAGTAATAGAAACCTGGTTCAGGGCTCCCGAAAGCACCCCAGCACTACCAGGTAATACTTCATACCATGCTTTTCTGCCACAAAACTCGGACCGAACCACAAAAGGAGGGGGAGTATCCATATACATCAAAGATACCCACACCTCCAAGTTAGTAGCACTGTACGAAGCATCGGAGACCATCCATGTGCAACTAACACTGGGAAAAACTGCCTTTCAGTTTGTAGCCTGCTACAGAACACCCTCCCAAACTCAGGAACCCCACTCGGCTTTCCTGAGAACACTGGAGAATATGAAGGTCTCTCCAAACACCATTATATTGGGTGACTTCAACTACCCAAACATTGACTGGCAATACTACTCAAGCCGCAACACCCTCGCCCAATGGTTCCTAGAATTTATAAACTCAAATGCTATGGAACAACTGGTCACCACCCCCACAAGAGGGGAAAACATATTGGACCTGGTCATCACCAACATGGGGACTCTGGGTATACCCCTCCTTTGTAAGGTCAGACCATAAATTTATCTCACGGGACATACATATCCCGTCCCCACCCCCAGCCAAGGTAATATCAGTGAAGAACTTCTCAAAAGCAAACTTCACACTTCTCAAAACCGAGGTGGTATCCTTCAAAGCCCCTGGGCCAGTGGAAAATATAGCTCAAACCGCAGAATCATTTACAGATTCATTCTGTGGACACCTACAGGAATGCATGGATCATGCTATCCCAAATAAAACTAAGACTCACTCCTCCAAAGGCAGGAGACCTGTCTGGTGGACCTCAACCATAAATAAGCTATACAACAAAAGGAGGAAGCTACTACATGATAGAGCAAAATCCCAAAAAGGGAAGGCATCTCTGATCAGTACTAGCAAGAAGCTACGATTCCTCATAAAATCATCTGAGGCCAGCTTCGAAAGAAAAATTACACAAGACACTAGAGACAATCACAAAGCCTTCTTTAGTTATGTCAGGAACCTGGGTGGCTACTCCCAGATATGCTCTGAGTTAGTGCAAAATGACAAAAAATACACTGAACCCACAGACATTGCCAACATCCTGGCAGACAGGTTCAGTGCAAATTTCTCCCCCCCATTCCCCCCAAAAGATCAAATGTCCATCCCAACAGAGTGTAGCTTCCCTGACATCCCAGATGAACAGGTGAGAGCTGCCCTCTCCAAAGCAAAAAACACAGCATCAATAGGACCGGACTGCGTCCCGGGCTGCGTCTTACACGAGCTTCATGAAGAAGTTAACCCTCACATCAAGTCACTGTTCCATCTCAGACTTACTACAGGATATGTACCCAAGGAATAGCATACAGTAACTGTGGTCCCGCTCCACAAAGGTGGTGCCACAACGGACCACAGAAACTATCGCCCTATAAGCCTGATTAGTCTGGTCTGCAAAGCTATGGAGTGTATTATCATGGAACTCATAAACAAAGACATCGGGAACCTCCAGACACTGGATCCTACCCAATTTGGCTTTGTTAAGGGCATATATTGCCTCTTGAACTTGGTCAACTTCTTTGAAACAGTTACCAGGGCCAAAGCAAAGGGAAGGAAGTCCATACAGCCTACCTGGACCTCGCAAAAGCCTTCGACACAATACCCCACTCGGGCATCATAAATAAGCTCACCAGCTTAGATATCAACCCATATGTCACAAGATGGGTTGCAAACTGGCTCAGGGATAGCACCCACATGGTCGGAATTGCAGGTGCCATGTCAGACTCTACACCAGTTACAAGTGGCATCCCACAAGGCTCAATCCTGGGACTTCTCTTGTTCAGTATATATTTCTCTGAGGTACAGGCTATCACGGGAGGACTATGGCTGACCAAGTTCACAGATGATTGCAAACTGGGTGCCATAATTGACTCTCCAGTTGACACAAGCATCCTCCAAAAGGGTCTCACAGAGATGGATAACTGGTGCCAGAACCATGGCCTAAAGCTAAATGCCATAAAATGCATAGTCATCCCCTTTGGGAACAACAAAGTGCCCACAAATTACCACATAGGTGGTAATCCATTAAGTACGGAAGAAGTAATTATGGATTTGGGGACTCAAGTAGATAGTAGTCTCTCCTTTGACAATCACGTTGCCAAAGTGGTTAGAAAGACCTTCTATATAGCCCACCTTATCCCAAAAGGTTTCACATATAGATCAAGAGAGGTCATTGTGCCCCTCTACTCATCAGGCCCATAATTGAATACAATGCCCCATTTGGGATGTACCTTACCCGACACCTGCAGCAACTGTAATGACCCCAGAAGTACCTCACCAAGTGGATCAAGGGATTCAAACAGATGCCCTACGCAGTTCGGCTAAAGAAACTCCAGCTCTACTCAGTTGCTTACTGCCTACTCAGAGGTGATCTGTCCCTGACATATATAGCCATGTCCAACCCAGAATTAATGGACATGCTCCACCTCAGGATATCCAAATCCCTTAGAGCTACACGCTCCAAGGACTTAAACCTCAGCACAGAAATAAATAGGACATGCTGGAGGGACAGATTCATATCCCAGAGGATCCCCTCACTCTGGAACAAAATCTCAGTCCAAGTTAGGCAGAGCCCCTCACTGACCCTCTTCAAGAGAAATATTCACAAGTGGATGGGAGACTGTACGTTTACCCCTGGGATCTCTTCTGGGTCCCTGCTAGACAGAGGCACAATAAACTAACCGTAAGAGGGCTATCTTCTGTGACCTACTATTCAAAGGCACAGTCTACTAATCTAAAAGGGTGGCAAAAGCCAAACACACTCTAGCTATGCTTATGAATGCCCTAGGGCAGACAGACTAATATCAACCTATGAACCTATGAACATATGATAATGTTTGGAGTGCACATTGTTTATTGATGATACTGATTGCAGGTTTTTTCTTTGCTTTCCCACTTTCTATGAACAACCTAAGTATCTGTAGTACATATTTGATTAAGACAGGGTTCCAGTATATTATATATGTGTCTGTTGTCATATAACTGTGTGCACAAGGCAGGATTGGTGAATAGTGAGAGGATCCTGGGTTAACACATGCAACTGCCAGATATGTGTGGCCCACTGCTGTACTCAGACATGGCCTAAGTGTGTGAGCATGCCTAGTTTGGCCTTTCAGTATTTTGTTGCCTGACATTTGTCTCATTTATTCAAGTGTGTGAGCATGCCAAGTGTGACCTTTCAGTATGTTGCTGTCTGAAGTCCACTACATTTGTTAACGTATGCGAACATGCCCAATATTAACATTTATACTATATGTATGTTGAAAATCAAGTTACATTTTTATTGCAGGGCTCACCTTTGTGTCATAACTTGACAAGGATTATGCTGTGCCTGCAGGGTTTCCATGAGACACTTTGCATAGACTTATCAACATTTCGTCATACAGGCTAACCAGTGAAATACTGTCATGGTTTTTTGGTTCAGTGCTGTGACTATATTGCACAGTGTCCTGGGTTTGAGGCTTGTCACTGCTTTATATTTTCATACTGGGCAGACCAGGCTGCTTAAAGACCAGTAAAGCAAATATCAGCATGTTTACCTCCTTTTGCTCAACTATGCCCAACTTTGACCGAACGTGCCCAACATAGCTCAGTGTTAACCAACATTGCTGAACGTTGCCCAATATTGCTCAACATTGCCCAAAGTTGAGCTAGTTAGTGTGTGCAATTTTGTTTACATATACTAAATAGTGGTAAAAGCTGTTTAGCACTGCTTTATATTGCTTAAAACATGGCAATCATACCTCAGGTGGTGCTGCAGGGCTGCCTATGTCAGATGCACATAGTACACTCCCTATACATGTTTGAAAACAGGTAGTGTCAAGTTAGGCATCCCTTTTACTATACATGTGAGTCAGAGAGAGGTATCATTTCCAGGGTTCCTACTGAGCCAGTGTATGTGCTATGTGTTGCCTCTTTGCCAAGGCCAAAGCATACTGGGCATGCCTTCTTCTGCCTACTGGAGCAGGCTCAGGTTGTTCCTCCTCTGAGTCATGCTGTGCCTGTGATGGCCTTGGCAATGGTGGGGGGCTGTTTGGCCCAGCCCTATGCTGCTCCTGCTGCAGCTGTTTTCACAGGATCATATTAGGTAGCATAGCACATACCATGACAATTTGGGTACATGTAGTTGGTGAGTACTGCAAAGCACCACCAGATGTGTCCAGACACCGGAACCGTGACTTGAGCAGCCCAAACACATGCTCGATTACATTTTGTGTTTGTGCGTGTGCCTTATTATGGCATTCCTGTTCAGGTGTATGTGCATTTCTGATGGGTGTCATCAGCCACGGTTCCAGTGCATATCCAGCATCCTCCACTAGGTGACCATGAAGGATGTCCCCATTGGCAAATGTCTGGTACAGATGTGTCAGATGCCAGATATGGGAATCATGGTATCTTCCAGGGCAGCCAGTACACACATTCAGTATTATGCCTTGGGCATCACACACAACCTGGCAGTTGATGGAGAGAAAGCCCTTGTGGTTAAAGTAGAACCTACCCCACTCACTGGCTGGTTCTTTGATGCGTATGTGCGTGCAGTCTATTGCTCCCACTACCTCAGGGTATTATGCTATTTGCTGGAAAAGATGCATATTGCTGGCCAATACCTCACGGGAATTGGGGAAATATACATGATCACCGACTTGTGCTGACATGGCATTCAGGAACTGGTGCAGTACCCTGGATGCTGATGCCTGCGATATCCCAGTCATATCACCAGTTGGTCTCTGGAAGGTACCTGTTGCTAGTATTCTTAGGCCAACACATACCTTGGTTTCCACTGGAATGGGTTCCCTTCTGTTGGTTCTGTGTGTGAGGCGTGGCCTGCACAGCTCAACAATTTGCTGCATGAGGTCTCTGTCTACTCTATAGTGCTCCACTATCTCCAGCTCATGTAGCCCCTGATAGGTTACCCTGGGCCTGTACACTCTTCTCCGTCTCCTCACTGTGGGTTGTTCAGCAGCATTCTCATTGTCACCACCCTCTGCGTGTTGCATATGTCGCCTTATAATAGCAATGGCAGCCCCTAACATTTTTTGTCTCAGTAAAGCTTTTTAAGTTTTCACTTCTCTTAGTTTACTGCAGTGTTGCAGTGTCTCTGAGGAAAACATGGTGGAAAGTTGTTTGTAGACTTTTAAGTGCTGGGCTGGGCTGGGCTGGGCTACTGTACTGCCTGTAAAATTGCCTGATTCTGATTGTTTTCACCTGCTAGCTCTTCTAGTTCTCCCTGGTTAACTTCCTACTATTTGTTGTGCTTCCTTTTCCCTTTCTGTTTCCACAGGGGGGCAGCACCATGCACACAAGTGCAAACACGCGCACACCAGCTCACACACACGCACACATGCTTACATGGCCTAACACTTGCTAATTCCTGTTTAAACGCACACACGCAGGTGCATACATGCTTACACATATTTCAACCACCTTACACATACTTACTCCGGATTATACTTGCACACACAGGTGCACACACATGCACACAGTCTTACTCAGATATACAGGCACGGACCTGTGCATAAACACGTTGCAGGCACTTCAACAAGAAACTTTAGTGTTATCCATGGCATACACCTTCAATTTCTTGCCTTTAGCTAGGATACCCGTTGACACACCTCTTCCAATGATGAGGAACTGACAGCAAACACATGCCACTCTGCTCCAATGAGCTTACATTCTTTCATACATACATACCCCCCCTCGTGATGTCACCTATCTTCTATTCTGATACTCCCCTTATCCTAATCATGCACTCCACTGACTGTGCTCATTTGCTATGTAAACTTGGGATTCATTATCCTTACCCTCATTTGTATAGGATTGCCTACTAATGCTTGGTTACATCTCTTAGACTGAGCTTCTCCCCTTAGCAACCTCTACTTGGTAGCCATGTTGTCTTCAGCCTGCCATTCACTTGCATTGCAAATTAAGATTTTCAATAAAATCCCTATTTGTGGCTTTTAATTATTGGTTTCTGTTTTTTAAAGTGTAGCAGGTTTGCGCAGCACTGCGCTATGCTTAAACTTCGGAGATCGAGATAAAAAAAAATTATTATTTTTTTTTATTTTGCAACGGGGAACATTGCCAATGGCCGTATTTTTGGCCATTGGCATGCTTCCTCAACTGGATGCATCCTTTTTTTGGAGCTGTCACGGCTCCGTTTTGCTATTTGCAAAATGGTACTCAGTTGTCAACAGAGTACATTTCTGCAAATAACACTACTCGGACAGGTTAGGGTATCCTGGATTGCAAATTTACCTCATTTGCATAGCTTTCGGTGGCAAATTAGGTAATTTGCATAACCTAGCCCTGTCCATATGAGTCATTTTAGGAGCACTCTTGCACGCCCCTACCGGCTGTTCCTGGATCGCTCGGCGGACATGTTGGCTGCATGGAGTCTTACTCTATTCTTAGACTCCGTGCAAGCCTTCGTGAATCCGGCCCTGTCTGTTATCACTGTAAAGAATACATCTTGCTGATAACATTGTTTTTTTAGAGTTTTAATAGCTCTTACTTTTTACAATATATTTACATTTCTTTTTATTATGCTTTTTACATTTATTTTTCCGAAAAGTGTCTGGAATACAATAATGTTTGTAGGTTGATAGAGGAGTAACATTCCACACCACACAGGTGTTAATGAGTTAAGAATGTGGGTCTGTTAATTTTTGTAGATATTTTAGAATGATATATAATTTTTCATATATTTCTTTTATTTGTTTGAGTTTCTCGATTAAATACAAATGATAGGACCAAAATGAGGATGAGAAAGTGTGGAATAGGATACTATACATTAAACTGGTGGGTGAGAATGCAAATTAAGGTGATCTTAGTAATCAGGTTCATAGGTTAGTACTAGGCTAACTGCCCTTGCGAGCCATTTTAATCCTAGCCAATTATCCCTTGTGAGACTCAAACCCTGCACTTTGTGTTTGTAAGACAAACACCTTAACCATTAGGCCACCCTCCCAACCAGATGAGCTGACCTATTTAAATCCAAAATGAATAAGAATGTATGAACTCATATCCAAGGGTGGCAGACTCAATACACGCTGCAAAGCAATTGGAGATCATGGCATATCAGATGAGAAGGTGAGCAGCGGTAGGAGTATTATGGTGCATAAGTCAAACAAACTGCTTTTTGTAAACAAAGAAAACCAGTAATAAGGATAAAGTTATTCACATTGAGCACAGGAAAGGTTATGACTCCTATTAAGTGAATATAGGTGTTATTTATATTGTGTTGAAGAAACAAAAATAATACTGAGAGAAGTAAGAAAATTTAGTACAGAGAATTGCACGTAAGTGGAAAAAAGCAAGTGTGGTTTGTAGGAAAGTGGCTACATTTATGTTCCAAAGAGAACTGACACATTCTACTAAAAAATGTAGAATGAGTATAAATAAAGATGGATTATCCAGAAAGGAACATTTCAGAGGGGATATAGTACAGAGAACAGGTAATATACATACATCTGAGGATGTTTTTAAAGATTATTTCTGACATGGGAGAGTATGGAATAGTTGCAAGGATAGGAGGATATGAATGCTACATAGACATGACAAACGCTAGATTGTTTGAAATGTGGGAGTTCTGAAAAAGACCAGAAGAGTTCTGAAAGCCAATACAGAGAGGAGATTGTAAAGTTATCTGACAGCATAAGCTTTTAATTGTTGGGCCATTCATTTTTTTGTGATGGGCTAAAATAATTGAGATATTTAAATAGGTTTTAGATAGGTAGGGTACAGGAAGATGGACATTAAACATGGAAAAGGCTGACAAATACATTTCCTGCACTCACTGTTGAACAGATGGTATATGCATTTAAATAATAATTTGAAAGCATAATTAATTAGCATACCATGTGCTACAGTCAAAGTTTATATAATTCAGTTTGCAATATAGACCTCATGGATTTTTTCACTAATTTTACTGCCTGCTCATATTATTTATTAAGCTTTCTGGCATAGAGTGGTGTAATGTAATAAAACATCAGTTAGAACTAAAGACATTTAACTGCAGATGTGAAAGAATGCACATAATGTTCACTCCCCGAACATTATGTGTCTTACAGAAACCTGGCTAAAACCCAGTACTACTGACAATGAGATACAACCTCCAGGATACAATATTCACTGGTTAAACTGTGCTACAAGGAAAGGAGGTGGGATAAGAGTCCTTTACTAAAACACTCTAACCGTTAATAGAGACACCATTCAACCTCCCCAATTCAATAACATGGAACTCCTCATAACCAAGCTACAGATTAAACAAAACACACACTTGAACATCATCTGTGCATACATTCTGCCAGGCAACAACCTAAATACCCTAGAATATATCCTTTACTGGTTATTTACTACCTATCCCCAAGAAACCATAGTTCTTGATGACTTTAATACCGACTGGCACCCCTGCTCCTCCGAACACCCTACCCATATAAACTTGTCTGGGTTTAAACAGACCATAACCTCTCCCACTAGGCTAAACAAACCAACCAACAGGGAAAGTATCTTAGATTGGATCCTAGTTAATAACCAATCCCAACTGTACACAGTTGGTACTCTCCCTGTTGACCTCAGTGACCATTGTCTAACATATATCATAAAACATAAGGCAGGAAACCCTTACCAGCCCAAATATAAAACAGTTAGAAACAGGAAAAGACTTCATCGATGCTATATTCCAAAACAAATTAAAAGCAGTTGACTGGTCAAAACTAAAAAAATCTAACCTTAGAGGAGGTCATAGACCACTTTAAGACAAAATTCTTAAGTATCCTTGATTCCCATGCTCCAGTACATACAATAAAACCTAGATGAAATACAGCACCATGGCTCACAAAAGGTACCAAAGCTAAAATCAAAACTAGAAACAGAGCCTGTGCCAGCTGGAGAACAACTAAAGCCCCACTTGACCATCTAAAATATCATCAACTTAGGAATGATACAAAAAATCTATTTTACTGCATAAAAAAGCTTCTACCAAAATCTCCTAGAAAAACACCATAACAACCCTCAAATGTTCTGTGCAGGCTTAAATCAACTACTTCATCCAGGTCATTCCACCACACCAACCCTGGCTAACTACACCCATAGTTCCCCAGAGACCATAGCTAGCGCCTTTAATAACTTTTTCACTGAAACAATCCAAACCCTAGCAAATCAACTAACCCCCTCTAACTTAAACCACACACCTTTTACCCAATAATCACCCCAAATGTATCTTCCAACCAATATCCACTAGTTTTATCAAAACACTTCGACAAAAACTAACCCTACAACCCTCACTGCTGACCTCCTTCCTGCAGAGTATCTACAAATAGCTGCAGATGCTATTGCATATCCCATATCTATCCTCATCAACAGAACCTTATCCTAAAATGCTATCCCCTTCCTGTGGAAAATATCTCACATCATCCCACTCCATAAAGGTGGTAGCTCCTCAGACATATCCAGCTATAGACCCATTGCCATTCTTTCCCCATTAGCCAAAAATAATGGAGAAATGTGTACACAAGCAACTAATGCAATACCTTATACAAAATAACTTATATCCAACCCCCAACATGGTTTCAGGCCATACCACAGCACCACCTCAGCCCTCCTTTCCTTTACTACTGCCATAAACCAAAACAGGAATGACAATCATATCGCCAGATTCACCACTTGCTCCACCTACAGAACCCACCACTGCCAGAACATTAAACAACTAGAGTGACAAGAAATGCCCAGCTTAATTCAATTCAATCAACTCTTAATAGTGCACAAAATTTTGTACCACCCTGAGGATACCCCCTCACTTAAAAATATTATTAAGCCATATAGCAACCTAAGATCCCTACGGTCAGCCAATAAACTACTGGTCCAAACCCACAAAGCTAATAACTCTGTTGGTGAATCCCTGTTTGCCAACTTCGTTGGCAAAACCTGGAATTCTTTGCCAAACTATAAAACCCTACAATCCTCCAAAAGTCTCTTCAAAAAAAACCTCAGACAGTATCTCAAAGTGAATTGGCTATGCCCATGTACCAACTCTGATTAAGTTATAAACTGAAAGTATATTCTGCAATTATCATAACTTGTAACTACGTCACCAAGCTCTGCTTCCAGTCTGATGTCTCTTACTTTTAATTGTGTCTGTCCATGAGAATTATGAGTCCCTACTAGGGAACACTACTAAGCCATTGTATATAATCACTTTGTTTTTATAATTGTTTGCTAACTTCTGTGTAATCTATGTAAGTTTGTCTATGTGGAGCTTTTCTCCCTAGGCCTCCATTGAAAATGGACATGTATCCAGTCGGACTATCCCAGTAAACAAATGTAAAAATAAAATAAATGAATAAAATAAATAAATATGTTTGCTGCCAACATTCTCAATGGAGAACTATGAAATATAACTACTAGTGAAAACTAGGAATATACCCTCCTGGAAAAAAAATATACTAAAGTGGAAGCTGTGGAGCTAGAAATTTGATGTATTCCCTACTGCAAGTTAATTAGTTGAAAACTCTTTTACTTTCCATGATGAATTGAAATAGACAAAAAACAGTACTTAAAGGAAAACTCTGTAATTAACTCATTCACTCCAATGGAGCACAGGAAGTTTGCACATTAACTTCTAATGGGCGTAGCCTAAGCCTTTTGATGGAATCAAATTATGTCCTCATATTTCAAACAAATGTTCATATCTCTGCAGCCACAGGGGTTATGAAAGAAGTATAAATGCTAGGATAGGATAAAAGCTAAATGGAGCACATTGGCTTGTGTTTGCCCTGAGTAGCTGAGGATTGCAAGAGGCGTGCCTACAGTTGTCCTATTTGAAAATCTCAAACCAAACGTGCACACTGTTAAAAGATAGGAAACTCCTTGCAAACATGCACACAGCGTGTGCACGCGTGTGCGTGTGTTTGCGATTGTTTGCACTACGCTTCCCCCCGGGCGGAAACAGAAAGGCAAAATGAAGGAAAAGAATTAGTAGGAAGTTAACCATGGAGAACTAGCAGAGCTGCTAGGTGAAATATATCAGAATCAGCCAATTATACAGGCAGCCGACTAGCCCAGCCCAGCCCAGCACTTTAAACTCTGCAAACACCACCCCCCCCCCTGTTTTTTCTCAAGAACTCTGCAACACTGCAGTATACAAAGAGGGAAAGCTTAAAAAGCTTAAGTCAGACAAAATGTTAGGGGCTGCTGTTGCTATCATAAACCAACATGTGCAAGGTGCTGAGGGTAGTGATGTCGTGAATGCTGCTGAGCAACCCACAGTGAGGAGATGGAGAAGAGTGCACAGACCCAGGGTAACCAACCAGGGGCTACATGAGCTGGAGATAGTGGAGGGATATAGGGTGGACAGAGACCTCCTACAGCAAATTGTTGAGCTTTGCCAACCACGCCTCACACACAGAACAAACAGAGGGGAACCCATCCCAGTGGATACCAAGGTATGTGTATGCCTAGGAATACTAGCTACAGGTACCTTCCAAAGACCAACTGGTAATATGATGGGGATTTCAGTCATCAGCATCCAGGGTACTCCACCAGTTCCTGGATGCCATGTCAGCACATGTTGATGACCATGTATATTTCCCCAATTCCCATGAGGCATTGGCCAGCCATATGCGGATTTTCCACCAAATAGCAGAATACCCTGAGGTAGTGGGTGCAATAGACTGCACCCACATATGCATCAAAGCACCACCCATTGAGTGGGTTAGGGTATACATCAACTGTAAGGGCTTCCCCTTCATCAACTGCCAGGTCGTGTGCAATGCCCAGGGCATAATAATGAATGTGTGTGCTGGATGCCCTGGAAGCTATCATGATTCCCACATTTGGCATCTGACCCAGCTGTACCAGAGATTTACCAATGGGGACATCCCTGAGGGTCACCTAGTGGGGGATGCTGGATATGTACTGCAGCTGTGGCTGATGACACCCATCAGAAATGCACACACACCTGAACAAGAACTCCATAATGAGGCACATGCACAAACAAGAAACATAACTGAGCATGTGTTTGGGATGCTTAAGTCATGGTTCCAGTGCCTGGACACATCTGGTGGAGCTTTGCATTACTCACCAACTACATGTACCCAAATTGTTATGGTATGTGCCATGCTACACAATATGATCCTGCAGAAACAGCTGCAGCAGGGACATCATGGGGCAGGGACAAACAGCACCCCACCATTGCCAAGGCTGCACAGGCACAGCATGACTCAGAAGAGGAACAACCTGAGCCTGCCCCAGTAGGCAGAAGGAGGCATGCCCAGTATGCCCTGGCCTTGGCAAAGAGGCAACGCATAGCACATACACTGACTCAGTAGGAATCCTGGAAATGACCTCTCTCTGACTCGCACATACAGTAAAAGGGATGCCTAACTTGACACTACCTGTTTTCAAACATGTATAGGTAGTGTACTATGTGCATCCAGCATAGGCAGCCCTGCAGCTCAACCTGAGGCATGATTGCCATATTTTAAGCAATATAAAGCACTGCTAAGCACATTTTACCAGTATTGAGCATATTTAAATACAATTGGGCATAGCTGTGCACTGTGCTAACAAGCGCAACATCAGGCAAAGTTGGGCAATGCTGGGCAAAGTCAAGCAAAGTCAGGTAAACACACTCACCCCTGCTTTACTGTTCCTTAACCAGTCTGGTCTGCCCAGCAGGAAAATAAAAAGCAGTGACAGGGCTCGAACTCAGGACACTGTGCACTATAGTCACAGTACTGAACCACTAAGCCATGACCACATTTCACTGACACAGACACAAGTTAAGTCACTCACACATACCAGTTGGGGAGGTCACATACCTAACAGTCACAGCCAGCAGGACAATTGTAGACAAACACAAGCACAAACAAATGCTGTATCATGCCCTCTGAAGAGGCATATGTGTAACCTCCCCCAGGCCTATGCAGACAGATAACAGCAGGCCAGGCAGTGTGATGTGGGTTGGGTAGGCTATGAAGTCATAAACTAATATGCATGTAATTGGAAGCTAAGGTCTGTAGTACAGTGGTATGCCTCAAGCCAGTATAATAGGCAACAGTACAGACTGAAATGGAGTACCTCACATAGCAGTGCAGGCCTTGCAAATGTGTATAAGTGTCAGGTGTACCCCTCATCCTATGTACACCTGCAGTAACAATCAGGTGTGCCCCCACCCTCTGGTAGAAATTTACAAATAATAGTTGCCCCCCCTGTATGTAGAAATGTTGATAAGTCTATGCAAATTGATTCATGGAAGCCCTGCAGGCACAGCATGCTTCCTGTCGATGTACAACACAAAGGTGAGCCCTGAAGTAAAAAAGTAAAAACCAACTTGAATTTTCACACATATATATATATATATATATATATATATATATATATATATATATATATATATATATATATATATATATATGCCCATAGTGGGCATGCTCACACACTTAAACAAATTTAGCAAATGTCAGTCAACAACATACTGAAAGGTCATAGTGGGCATGCTCACACACTTAAACAAATGAAGCAAATTTCAGTCAACAACATACTGAAAGGTCATGCTGGGCATGCTCACACACTTAAACAAATGAAGCAAATTTCAGTCAACAACATACTGAAAGGTCATACTGAGCATGCTCACAAACTTAGGCCATGCCCGAGTAAAGCAGTGTGCCACACATATCCTGCAGTTGCAGTTCTTACTCCAGACATATGTCACTATTCACCAATCCTGCCTTGCATACACAGTGATATGAAAACTGACCCATATAATATATTGGACCCCTGTCATAATCAAACTATGTAATACAAGTACTTAAGTTGTTCAAATAAAGTGAAAATCCAAAGAAGATCAATAAATCTCCGATCAGTATCATCAAGAAACAATGAGCACTCCTAACATTATCCAAGCCATGTTCTGGCAAAGATATTGCCAAAGAGTCTATTCAGAACCATGAAGCTTTCTTTAGCTATGTCATAAATATCAATGTAAACTCATATATGTTCTGAGTCAGTGCAAAGTGTAAATGAATACATGTACATGGCTGACATTGTCAAAATCTTGTCAGACAGGTTCATACATATTTACCCCCCTCTCACTGACAAAAGGGCCCATTAATATACCTGGAGATTGTGAAAAGCCAGGAATCACATATACAATGGTTAAACAGCTCTATCCAAACCTAAAAACATGGCGTCTATGAGATGACATGGTGTCACTGGCTGTATCATAAGTGAACTCCAAAACAAACAGACCCTGCACCTGAACAGTCTGTTGAGACTCACCCTCTGAATAGGATATGAAATTGTTGAATGGGTTACAGCAACATCTGGCACACTCCACAAGTGTTGGTGCACAACAGACCATGGGAAATATTGTCTTATAAGCCTAATCTCTTAAAACCCTACAACACTCTTTTTGCGCAGTTTTGCGCACTGAGCAGTGTCGGGCAGTGCCGCCTAAACAGGTTAAAACTATTCCAGGCTCCACAAAGTCTGCTCTTCACTTTTTCCCTTAGAACTGTTCAAACTCTCAAAGTAATCACTCTATTCTCTTTCTAAAGCTCTGCACTTGCTCAGCTCTTATAAGGAAACACTAACTAAAGCACTACACCCTCCTTGACTTCTCATAAGTATTAGGCTCCCGATTGGTCCTTCCTGATCAAGTGAAAAATCAGTTCCCTTCCCTAATCTGATCAGTAAAAAAACAGTTCCCTATACTAATTGGTATGTCCAAGGGTCAGTTTCAAGGTTACTCTCCAGCCCAGCTGGTGAATCTGGGAATTTTGAGGCAATGTTACAATTGCCTTATGTACACAGACAACCCTCTCCTCCTTCCAACAAATTCTAATACATGTGAGAGATGCAGTTACACAGCCAAACTGGAGGTAGATCTCTCTAAACCCAAGACTGACACAGTCAGTCAGGAGGAAAAGGTAACCACCCACACCACAAATCCAGTCTCACACAGACCTATTGCATCTGCATACCCAACACATAAACACACAAAAACATACTCGGAGGCTCTAAATAAAAATCTGCCTAAACAGCGAAGACCTCCTAAGCAGATATCCAAGCAACAGCTACCCCTCAACAATACCCACAAATCACATATCTCACAAAATCAGTGTGCCTTAGTCACAGCCCTTAAGGCCAAACAACACACCAAATACACTTGTTATAAGGGACTCTATTGTCCGGCACACTGACATCCCACTCACCAGACTGAACAAGGAGAAGGTCACTGTAAGCTGCCTGTCGGGTGCCAGGATCTGCCACATAATGCAAGCACTCAGGTCACTCCAAAGTAAGTACAAGTATGACTCCGTCATTGTCCATGCTGGTGTGAATGACCTGAGATGTACCTCCCTGGACTACATGAAAAGAGAAATCGAGGAGCTCTCTGACCATGTAGCCCAAGATTGTATGACCCTGACCATGAGTAGCATTTTGCCCTCACCAGGAATGATGCCACAGTATAAAGACAAAAAGATCAGTTTCAACAATTGGCTAAAGTATTGGTGTCATTCAAAGGGGATCCAGTGTCTGTCAGCCTGGGATGACATGCTCGACAAGCCACGTTGCTTCACTAGGGACGGCTTGCACCTGTCATCCTTAGGCTTTCGTATAATGGCCAAGGCTCTTGCCACCCCTAGAGTGCCTTTTTTAGGCAAGGCTCAAAGGACAAACCCACCTCCATAGACAACCCAAGGATACAAAAACTAAAGGTAATGCTACTCAATGCCAGAAGTCTAAACCTCAAGATGCACGCACTCAAGGCTCTCCTTAGTATGGAGAAAATCGATGTCTGTGCAGTAAAAGAAACCTGGTTCAAGGCTCCTGAGAGCATCCCAGCACTACCAGGTTATAACTCATACCATGCGTTTCAGCCCCAAAACTCGGACTGAAGCACAAAAGGAGGGGGAGTATATATATTCATCAAAGATACCTACACCTCCAGGTTAGTGGCACTGCACAAAGCAACGGAAACCATCCATGTGCAACTAACAGCAGGCAAAACTGCCTTTCAGTTTGTAGCCTGCTACAGAACACCCTCCCTATTACAGGAACCCCACTTGGCATTCCTGAGAACACTGGAGAATATGAATGTCTCTCCAAACACTATGTTATTGGGTGATTTCAACTACCCAAGCATTGACTGGGAAAACTACTCAAGCCCAAACACCCTCGCCCAATGGTTCCTTGAATTTATAAACTCTAATGCAATGGAACAACTGGTCACCACTCCCACAAGAGGGAACAACATATTGGACCTGGTCATCACCAACATGGGGACTCTATGTTCCAGACCAGAGGTAAACCCCTCATTGGTAAGATCAGACCATAAACAAATTTCCCTGGACATCCATATCCCATCCCCACCCCCAGCCAAAGAAATCACTGTAAAGAATTTCTCAAAAGCCAACTTTGCACTTCTCAAGACTGAGGTGGAATCCTTCAAAGCCCCTGGGCCAGAGGATAATACAGCCCAATTCGCAGAATCCTTTACAAATGCATTCTTTGAGCACCTGCAGGAATGCATTGATCGTGCTATCCCAAATCAAACCAAGACTCACTCCTCCAAAAACAGGAGACTGGTCTGGTGGACCCTGGCCATAAATAAGCTATACAACAGAAGGAGGAAGCTACTACATGACAGAGCAAAATCCCAAAAAGGGAAGGCATCTCTCATTAGTATTAGCAAAAAACTTCGATCCCTCATAAAATCATCAAAGGCCAGCTTCGAAAGAAAAATTGCCCTAGACACTAAAGATAATCACAAGGCCCTCTTTAGTTATGTCAGGAACATGGGTGGAAACTCCCAGATATGCTCTGAATTACTGCATAACGGTACAATATATACCAAACCTACAGACATAGCCAACATCCTGGCAGACAGATTCAGCGCAAACTTCTCCCCCCCTTCCCCCCCAA
The DNA here is from genome assembly GCF_019279795.1 of Protopterus annectens. Lineage (NCBI taxonomy): Eukaryota > Metazoa > Chordata > Ceratodontiformes > Protopteridae > Protopterus > Protopterus annectens. The sequence goes on along the minus strand of NC_056727.1, from coordinate 80,749,324 downwards.
AGGAGCAAATGCCTATCCCAACTGAATGTAACCTCCCTTACATCACAGATGCACAGGTGAAAGCTGCCCTCTCCAAAGCAAAAAACACAGCATCTATGGGACCGGACGGTGTCCCAGGCTGTGTCTTACATGAGCTCCACGAAGAACTGAACCCTCACATTAAGTCACTGTTCAAACTTAGCCTTTCTACAGGATATGTACCCAAAGAATGGCGTACAGCTACACTGGTCCCACTCCACAAAGGTGGTGCCACAACGGACCCCAGAAACTATCTCCCCATAAGCCTGACTAGTCTGGTCTATAAAGCTATGGAGCGTATTATCATGGAACTCATAAACAAAGACATTGGGAGCCTTCAGACACTGGACCCTACCCAATTCGGCTTTGTTAAGGGCAGATCTTGCCTCTTAAACCTAGTTGATTTCTTTGAAACAGTTACCAAAGCCATAGATGAGGGCAAGGTAGTCCACACAGCCTACCTGGACCTCACAAAAGCCTTCGACAAAATACCCCACTCGGGCATCATAAATAAGCTTACCAGCTTAAATATCAACCCCTATATCACAAGATGGGTTGCAAACTGGCTCAGAGATAGAACCCACATGGTCAGAATCACAGGTGCCATGTCCGAATCCAAACCAGTTACAAGTGGCATCCCACAGGGCTCAGTTCTGGGACCTCCCTTGTTCGGTATATACTTCTCTGAGGTTCAGGCTAACACGAGGGGAATATGGCTGACAAAGTTCGCAGAAGACTGCAAACTGGTGGCCATAATCGAATCTCCAGCTGACACAAGCATCCTCCAAAAAGGGTCTCACAGAGACGGATGCTTGGTGCCAGAGCCACGGCCTCAAGCTAAATGCTAAAAAGTGCATAGTCATCCCCTTTGGGGAAAACAAGGTGCCCAGAAATTACCACATAGGTGGTAATCCATTAAGTACTGAAGAAGTAATTAGAGATTTGGGGACCAACATAGATAGTAATCTCTCCTTTAATAATCACGTTGCCAAAGTGGTTAGAAAGACCTTCTATATAGCCCACCTTATCACGAAAGGGTTCACATCTAGATCAAGAGAGGTCATTGTGCCCCTCTCCTTGTCACTCATCAGGCCCATAACTGAATGCAATGCCCCTTTTGGGATGTACCTTACCTGACACCTGCAGCAACTGGAGAGACCCCAAAAGTACCTCACCAAGAGGATCATGGGCTACAAACAGATGTCCTATGCAGCTCGACTAAAGAAACTCCAGCTCTACTCAGTTGCTTACTGCCTACTCAGAGGCGATCTATGCCTGAAGTACAAAGCCATGTCAAACCCAGAATTAATGGACATGCTCCACCTCAAAAAATCCAAGTCCCTTAGAGCTACACGCTCCAGGGACCTAAACCTCAGCACAAAAATAAATAGGACATGCTGGAGGGACAGATTCATTTCCCAGAGGCTCCCCTCACTCTGGAATAGAATCCCAATTCATGTTAGACATAGCCCCTTGCTGACCCTCTTCAAGCGAAATCTGGACGCGTGGATGGGAAATCGCAAATTCACCCCTGGGATCTCTTCTGTGTCCCTGCAAGACAGAGGCACAGTAAACTAATCTTAAAAGGGTACCTTCTGTGACCTACTTTACAGAGGCACAGTAGGCTAATCTAATAGGGAGGCAGAAGCCAAATACACTCTGGCTAGGCTTATAAATGCCATAGGGCAGATAGCCTAGTATCTACCTATGAACCTATGAAGCCTGATCTGAAAGGTCATAGGTTAGGTAGTACTAGGCTAACTGCCCTTGCAAACCTAGCCAATTATCCCTTGTGAGACTCAAACCCTGCACCTTGCGTTTATAAGGCAAACACCTTAACCATTAGGCCACCTTCCCAACCCCTGGAGTTGGAGTCCATCATTATGGAACTCATAAACAGAGCTATTGGGAGCCTACAAACACCCAAACCTATCAATTTTGGTTTGATTAGGGACAGATCCTGGTCCCTAAACCTGCTAGACAGTTTTCAAGGCAGTTACCCAGGGCATACATCAATGAAATGAGGTCCACACGGCCTACATAGACCTTGAAAAGCCATTTTCCAACATCCCACACACATGTCATATCCACAAAATCAACAACCTGTGCATAAACACGTAGGTCAGCTGATGGATTGCCAACTGGGGCACAGATAGATCCCACAAGGTAAGAATTGTGGCCTCCCTGTTGGACTGTAAGCTTGTAACAACTGCTGCCCCCCATGGCTCAGTCCTGGGACCCCTCCTGGTGTATACCTTTCAGAAATACAGTCAAACATACGAGGGCTATGGTTAGCAAAGTTTGTGGATGACTGCAAAAAGGTTGTCATAATCGATGTTTGGGACAACAGAGACATCCTTAAAAAGGGTCTCAGTCAGGCAGATGTGGTGTCAAAATGATGGCCACCAGCTACAGTCATACAAATACCGCATAGGTGCTAACACCCTAAATATGGAGGTAATAATAAGGGATCTATGGACACATGTGGATAGTCATCTCTACTTTCAGAAACACATTCACAAAGTGGTTAGAAAATCATGCTACATGTTCCCACAAATTTCCAAAGTCTTTGCATGTAGGTCAAAGGAGGTTCCCTCTACTCATCAGTTATTAGACCCATCAGAGAGTACCACGACACACTTGCACTGAATCTGACTAGGCACCTTCAGCAGCTGGAAAAACCACTGAAGTACCTCAACAAGAGGATTACTGGCCTCAAACAGTTGCCCCTCAACAAGACTGAAGTAACTCACTCTGTACTCTGTTGCATACTGTCTACTCAGGCGATTTCTGCCCAACAGACAGGTCCATGTCCAATGCAGAACTGATGTACATGCTCTATCTGAAGTAAACCCAAGCTCACTGTGCCACATGCTCTAGGGATATAATCATCACAACAATAAATATAACATGTTGGAGGGATACATTACTAACTCACAGACTTCCCTTGCTTTGGAACAGGCTCCCAATCTACATTAAGCTGAGTCCCTCACTGACACTGTCACACCATGGATCACTTCATCAGCTCTACTACACAGAGGCATAGGGAACTAACCCCATGTGTGGTGATAGCTGCAAACTCTGGCCATACTAATATATGCCTTCAGGCAGATAGCCTATTTCCTACCTATGTATCTATATATGTAGGGGGAACACAGTATAATAAGCCAAAGATGGAATGGCAGAGATGTGTGTAAGAAGGTGACCATGACAGGGAGTCATCTGGGAATGTCTCACCCAGCACACATCCCAATAGCACAAAAGAGATGAGGTGCACATCTCATGACCACCAGTATCTGTAAGCATTACAGTGTATGTGGTGCATGTGCCTGCTGTACAACATGACTGTACATTGAAGTACACATCTACTATCTGTAGACATGTAGCTGTCACATAAATTCATAGGTATGTAGTAGACTATCTTCACGAAGGCATATAGTAGCCTAGGCAAGTTGTGCAGCTTTCACCACCCTATTGGTTAGTCTCCTAAGCCCTAATTCTAATAGTTAGTACCCTAAGCCCCTTTCTAGTGGGGCTGCTGATGTGATGCCTGGCGTGAATTGTCTGTCTCCCATCCACTCATCAATGTTGCTATTGAAGAGTGTCAGCGAGGGGCTCTGTCTGATGTACATTGGGACTCTGTTTCACAGTAAGGCAAGTCTCTGGGATGGTACTCTATCCCACCAGCATGTTGTATTTATTGTTGTGATGAGGTTCATATACCTGGAGTGTCTATTGCGACTCAATTTTGTTATCCTTAGATGGAGCATGTTCAACAGTTATGTGTTGGACATGGCTCTGTATGTTAGGCAGAGTGTGCCTCTGAGTAGGCGGTATGCAACGGAGAACAGATTTAGTTTTACCAGTTGTGTTGAATAACACAACTGTTTGAGGCAAGTAATCCTCCTGGTGAGGTACCTCTGTGGTCTCCCCAGCTGCTGGATATGCTTAGTCGAGTGCACCCAAAATTGTGCATTGTACTCAATGATGGGTCTGATGACTTAAGAGTAGAGGGCCACCACTACCTCTTTTGATCCTGATGCAAACCCTTTGTTGATTAGGTAGGCCACATAGGATTTCCTAATCACTTTGGCAACATGGTTGGCAAAGGAAAGATGACTATCTACCTGTGTCCCCAGATCCCTTATTACATTGTCAGTTTTTAGAAGATAACACCTATGTGGTAGTTTGTGGGTACTTTGTTTTACCCAAAGGGTATTACTATGCATTCTTTCACATTGAGCTTGAGGCCATGATTCTGACACCACACATCTGTCTCATAGAGTCCCTTCTGGAGAATATTTGTGTCATCCGGGGAATCTATTATGGCAAACACTTTACAGTTCCCAGCAAACTTAGTCAACCACAACCCTCCTGTGTTGGCATGTACTTCTCAGAAGTCTATAGCAAACAGTAGGGGCCCCAGGACTGAACACTGAGGGACACCAATTGTTACCGGTTTAGAGTCTGACATGTAGCCAGCAACTCTTAATTTGTGGGATCTATCTGTGAGCCAGTTTGCAATCCATCTTGTGATGTACGGATTTATGCCCAGGTTGGTGAGTTCATCAATGATACCTGACTGGGGAATGATGTCAAAGGTCTTAGCAAGGTATAGGTAGGCTGTGTGGAGCTCCTTTCAATCATCTGTAGCCTGGGTAACTGTCTCAAAGAAATCCACCCAGTTCAGGAGGCATGATCTGCATTTGACGAAGCCAAAATGGGTGTGCTCAACTGTGTGAAGGTTCCCATTGTCTTTATTGTTGACTTCCATTATGATTTGCTCCATTGCGTTGCAGATCAGATTCGACAGGTTCATACAGCAGGAATGCCAAGGGTCTTTTGTGGCCCCACCCCTGTGGAGTGGAAAGAACGTTGCTGTGCAACATTCTATTGGTACATATCCTGTAGAGAGGATGTAAAGAGAGGTGTAGGTATTCTTGATGAATATGGATACATCCCCACCCTACGTGCTATGATCCAGGTTCTGATGCTGGAAGGTATGGAATGAGTAGTATCCTGGTAGTGCTGGTGTGCTGTCTGGAGCCTTAAACTAAGTTTCTGTTACTGCACAGATATCAATATTTTCCATACTGAGAAGTGCCTCAAGTGTTGTATTTGGAGGCTGAGACTTTTGGCAAAGAGTAGCATTTAGCTCACTTTGTGGTTATTTGTGTTGGTTATGGGGTTTGGTTTGTCCTGAGTGACCGGTGTTCCACACCTGAAGTCAATGCCTCATTGGTCCGATCTGACCATAAGCTAATTACCCTACATATCCACATTCTGCCCCCACCCCCCCATTAAGGAAACCATGTTAAATTTCTCCAAAGCCAACTTCATGCTTCTTAAGACAGAAGTGGTGAACTTCATGACACCCATGCAGATGGACAATACAGTTACGACTACTGAATCCTATACAATTGCACTTTATAAGCACTTACATGAGTGCATGGATCATGCTATCCCAAAGAGAACCAAGACGCTATCCTCCAAAAAAGGAAGCCAATCTGGTAGTCCCCTGCCATAAACAAACTGTACAACAGAAGGAATAAACTGTTGCAAAAGAGAGTAAAATCCCATGAGTGGAGGAGCTCCCTGGTCAGCCTCAGTAAGAAGCTGCGATCCCTGATAAAATCATCCAAAGCTAGTTACGAAAACAAAATCGCCACTGATTCTAAAGACAACCACAAAGCATTCTATAGCTATGTCAAGAATTTCAATGGCAACACTCAGATCTGCTCTGAGTTACAGCATAATGGCACTAAATACACAGAACCAACTGATATTGCCAACATCCTGGCAGATAGGTTCAGTGCTAACTTTACCCCACTCTCACCCATTAAAGAGCCCATCTCTATACCGGAAGAATGCAAAGTTCCTGTAATCACGGCTGCACAGGTAAAAACCACACTCTCCAAAGCCAGGAACACAGCGTCCATGGGATCAGAAAACATCCCAGGCTGCATTCTACATGAACTACAAAACGAACTGGCACCACACCTAAGTACCATGTCCAATCATAGCCTCACCTCATTCTTTGTGCCTGCTGAATGGCGCACAGCGACGGTTATCCCACTACACAAGGGGGGAGCCACCACGGACCATGGGAACTAGCGCCCCATTAGCCTGATGAGCCTGGTCTGCAAGGCCATGGAACGTATCATCATGGAACTTATAAAAAAAGACATTGGTAATCTCCAAACTCTGGACCCCAACCAGTTCAGGTTTGTAAAAGGCAGATCATGTCTCATAAACCTGATAGACTTCTTTGAAGCAGTCACCAAAGCTGTAGACAAGGGAAAGGTGGTTCACACAGCCTATATAGATCTTCCCAAGGCTTTCGACACCATACCCCACTCTGGAATTATAGACAAACTCACTAAACTAGGTATAAATCCCTATGTCACAAGATGGGTTGCCAACTGGCTCACTGACAGAACCCACACTGTGAAAGTAGCAGACTCCATATCCAACTTCAGACCATTGACAAGTGGAGTACCACAGGGTTTAGTCTTAGGTCCTGTCCTGTTTGGTATCGACTTCTCTGAAGTACAGGCTAACACAGAAGGTCTTTGGCTAATGAAGTTCGCAGATGACTACAAACTGGGAGCCATAATCAAAACTACTAACGATGTGGACATCTTACAAAAGGGCCTCACTGAGACAGATGCCTGGTGTCAAAGCCATGGCCTCAAGCTCAATGCCAAAAAGTGCATTGTCATCCCCTTTGGTAAAACCTCAGTACCCATGAGCTACAACATAGGTGGTAGTATACTTAACACTGAAAGTGTGATAAGAGACCTTGGGACACAGGTGGACAGTAGTCTCTCCTTTGATAATCACATCACCACAGTAGTCAGGATATCCTTCTACATGGCACACCTCATCACAAAAGGTTTCTCATGCAGAAAAAAAGAGACCATTGTTCCCCTCTACTCATCACTCATTAGATCCATTATAGAGTACAATGCCCCTTTTGGTATGAACCTCACAAGACATCTTCAATAACTGGAAAAGCTGTAGAAATACCTCACAAAGAGGATTACTGGCCTCAAACAGATGCCCTACACAGACCGTCTCAAAAAACTCCAGCTTTACTCTGTCACATATTGCCTACACAGAGGTGATCTCTGCCTAACATACAAAGCTATGTCAAACCCAGAGTTGTTGGACATGCTCCACCTAAAGAAATCCCAATCCCTCTGAGCTACATGCTCTAGGGACCTAAACCTTGTCACCACAATAAACAGAACATGCCCGAGGTATAGATTCCTGTTGCAGAGACTTCCCATACTCCAGAATAAACTACCTATCTATATCAAACAAAGCTCCTCATTAGCACTCTTCAAAAAAAATCTTGATGATTGGATGGGAAATAGGAAATTCACCCTGGGGATCACTTCTGTGTCTCTGCTCGACAGTGGAACAGGAAAATAAATTCTTGGGTGGCAAAAGCCAGGGTACCTTTTTGGCTGGGCTTGTATAGGCCCCAGTGCCGATAGCCTAGTACCTACCTATGAACCTATGAATCTCTGAGCCTTGCCTAAAAAAGGTAATATTGGGACAGCAAGAGCATTGGCCAGTATTCAGAAGCATAGGGGTGACAGGTGCAAACCATCTCTAGCGAAGCAACGAGGCTTATCTATCATGTCATCACAGGAAGACACAAACTGGATCCCCTTTGAATGACACCAGAAGCTCAGCCAATTGTTGAAGTTTATCGTCTTTCTGTTATATTGCAGTATCCTGTAGGTGAAGGTAAGATGCTACTCAAGGTCAGGATCATACCAGCCTGGGCTACATGATCATAGAGCTACTATATATCTCTTGTTATGTTGTCCTGGGAGGTATGTCTCAGATCATTCACACTGACATGTACAAAGAACACGTCATATATGTATCTGTTCTGGAGTGATGTAAGTGCTTGTGTTATGTGGTGGATCATAGCACCTGACAGACAACTGACAGTAACCTTTCCCTTGTCCAGCTGAGTGAGTGGAACATCTGTGTGCCTGACTATGGAGTCACCTATTACTAGTGTGTTGGGTATATTGTTTTGCCTTAGGGCATGTTGTGAGGCACAATGCTGTGGTGTATTATATGTTTTCTGGTGTGTGCTTGGAGGAGCATGTTGCTTGCTTGTCTGCTTAGGAGGACACTCTCTCTTTTTCAGATTAATATTTGTATTCTCCGAGTATGGTAATGTGTATTTATGTGTGTGTTTTGCTGGTGCTTATATTGTAGGTCTATGTGAGACTGTTGGTGTTGTGGTTGTATGACCCTACTCCTCTTGACTATATTGTCCAGTATTGGGTTGACAGAGCTTAGCCACCAGTTTGACCCTGTATGTGCCAGCATGTTGTGCATCAACCCATATATGATATGGTCATGGACTATGCATACAATACACTCACAATACACCTAGTATGATAAGCCTGCTGAGGTTAGCAAATGTGAAATAAACCTTTAGGCAAACTGTCAGCAAGTAATGTCTGTATTGCACCCAGTAACTCCATATTGCTTGCTGAAGTGTAAAGGCGTACTTAGTTTGGATTAAGAACCCCGCACTTGCCAACTGTGTGTGTGTGTCTGTCTCTCCCTGGGGAGAAGGCAACCTTTTTGGAGACTACTCACACCCCTTAAAAGTAGTATACACATCTTTGTCAAGTCTGATGATGTCAACATCCTACAAATATACCTGTGGAAAGATGAATGTCTAGTAATGTGTATAGTGCGTCATGTAAATGTGTATTGCTGTAGTATCATAATGTAGTTAGGTAGGGTTTTGAATCCTGCACTTTCTGACTGTGAGTGTGTGTCTACCTGGGGGGAGAGCACCCTTTTTGGAGACTACTCACACCCCTAAAAAAGGGGTATACTCATCTTTGTCAAGTCTGATGATGTCACCATCCTAAAATATACCTGTGGAAAAGTGAAACCCTAATAATGTGTATAGCATGTTGTGTAAATGCGTACTGCTGTAATATCATAATGTAATTAGGTAGGGGTTAGAATCCTGTGTTTGCCAACTGTGTGTGTCTTCCTGTGGAGGAGCATCCTTTTTGGAGACTACTCACACCCCTTAAAAGTGGTATATTCATCTTTGTCAAGTCTGATGATGTCACCATCCTACAAATATACATTTGTTAACCGTAGTCCAACTGACATATGTCCATTTTCAGTGGAGGCCTGAGGAGAAAAAAAAAACTAACTACAACTTAACAAGTTAAGAAAAGAAATAATATACATATTTATGATAAAAGGAAACATTTGCTTAAAAAAATATACCTGTAGTAGTTAGGAAGGAGTTTGAATCTCACACTTTCTTACTGTGTGTGTTCCAGGTGTGTGAGAGTGTGTGACACTGTTGGTCAATGTGGAGGGGGTTTTGATTTTTCTAGTGTATGACATATCACAATGACAACTGTATGTTCATTACACATGTAAGGTAGCTGTGGGGCAAAGCCATATACATACATGTGACCTCAATTATTTCATAGGTGGGTACTCTGCTTTCTTCATGAAAGCATCAGTTATCTTTGCCAGAGCATGCTGGCGCTTTCCAGACCTTAGGTCACTTCTGTATGCTTGTGACAAGCTTAGCCACTGCAGTGATCCCTGGGCTACGTCTTCTGTTTCACATCCACTCATCACGGTTTCTATTGAAGAGTGTGAGTGAGGGTTTATGCTTGAGGTATATTTGAATCCTGTTCCAAAGCAAACCAAGTCTGGCAAAGATGACTAATCATTATAGGTGTGCAACAACCTCTGTGGATCTGCATGCAAACCCTTTATTGCTTATGTGCTCCACAGAGGGATTTCCAAAACCCTTTGGTAATGTGATTATCAAAGCAGAGATGACTAAACACATGGCTCTATGTATACATTAGTATCTGTTCCACATTTTGGGAGCTACTACCTATGTGGTACTCTGGGGATACTTTGTTTTATAAAAGTGGATAACTATGCTTTCTTTGGCTTATAGCTTTACAGTATGAGTTTGACACTAGGTATCTGTCTCTATGATACCCTTTTGGAGGATGTGTGTGTCATCTGGAGAATAAAGTATAGCCCACAGTATGCATTTTCATCAGATGTAGGCAGACATATCCCTACTGTGTTTACTTGTAACTAAAAAAGCTATATACCAAACAGGAGTGGTCCCAGCACTGAGTGCATGTGAATACCACTTGTTACTGGCATAGAATTGTACATGGAGGCTGCAAATGTTGCTGTGTCCTACATCTGTGCGTCAGTTGTCAATCCATCATCTAACAATCGTTTATGGTGAGTCTGTTGAGGTTATGTATAATACCAGAATGTAGGATTGGTATGAATTGCTGGTGAGCTATAGCTTGGCTGTGTGGACCTCCCCTCCCTCACCTATAACCTTGTTAAGTGGCTTGAAGTCTACTAGGTGTAGGCATCATGATCTGGCCTTTAGAGAACCTATGTGGGTATGGTGCAGTGTTTGCAGGTTCATAATGTCTCTGTTAATGAGTTCCATAATGCTGTGCTCCATAGCTTTCCAGATAACATTTGTCTGGCTTATAGCGTGAGTGTTTCCAGGATCTGTTGTAGCTCTACCCTTAATCAATTTATGTTAACATTTGCACTGGGTATGACGAGGATGGACAGGATTAGGAATAAGTATATTAGAGGGTTAGCCCAGGTTTGAAGGTTAGTAGACTAAGCCAAATAGGCAGGATTAAGTTGGTTTGTACATGTGCTGAGGAGAGATGCAGAGTATATTGTGAAATAGATACTAAGGATGAAGCCGCCAGGTAACAGGAAAAGAGGAATGCCTATGATGAGGTTTATGGCTGTGGTGAGAGAGGACATGCAGGTGGATGGTGTGACAGCACAAGATGCAGAGGGCAGGAAGAAATGGAAACAGATGATCTACTGTGGCAACCCCTAATGGGAGCATCTGAAAGGAGAAGAAGAAGACGTATCTCAACCCTTATGGACTGTGAACACCATTACCGTGCATCATTCCACAAGTATGTAACCTGTATAGAGGCTGCATCTGGACAGAGTGTTTAGGTGAGTGGTGACTTCATATGTCAGCTTGTGTATGACACAGCCAGGACACTGTCCAGTACCATTGCCACTGTGATTTGGACTTTGGTAAAGAGATGTTTTAACTAGAGTGTCTGTGAATCATCAGGTTTTACATTCTTCAGGTCTGGAAATGTGGCCCTTGTGTAACAACAGGGTGGTGAAATCTGCATTCAAATTGTCTGACAAGAAATTGGCAATGTCAGTCAGATAAGTGCACTTTGTGACCATTTACATTAACTTTGACCCGATCTGAGATTTCCTCTGTAGATTATAAGCAACACTAAAGAAAGCTTTAGTGTTGTCTTTGGAATCCTTGCCATTTTGTATTTTGAAGCTTGCCTTGTATGTTTAATGAGGGCTTGTATTTTCCCAATGATACTGACTAGAGAGGTTATCTCTTCTTGGTATGTAACTCTTTTTTGGTACAACTTCACACCTTCTATTATATATTTAGTTTATGGCAGGGGTCCATGAGACTAATGCACTTTTACTGTATAAGTGAGAATTTCTTGTGTTTGTGATAGCATGGTCCATACAACCCTGTATGGGAACAGTGTGCATTACTAAAGGATTATTCAGCCGGGACAGTGATAGCCTTAGTAATGCAAACCAATGACAGATAGCAACAACAGCATCACCCACAGCACAGTGTCAAACTGTGTCATACACACACATGCGTACTCAAGTTCCAAAATGTGTGTAGTACAATGTATATTGGCCACCAATAGAAACTAGGGAGTGTTAACACTGGCCAATACAGGGCATGTCACCCTGCCCATGTGTCCAATATGCATGTACATGCAGACAGTGCAGCTCCACCATGTTCACAAATGGATACCTGCAAACCTGTGTTGCACACACCCCACACTTACTGTCCACTGTGTAACGCATGCTGACACAACTACACACATCAGCCATGTGACACATAGGCAAACAAAACATAACTGGAATAAACACTGGTGAAAACAATACAACATTGCTAATTACAGCTTTAATGCATCATGCCTGCTCAGCTACACCTTCAAGGATATCATTACACTTTACTGCTGGCAACATGCTACACATCCAACCATTGCTATACTTTATTAAAGTCACCCTGTGAATCAGCACCATGTTAGCCTGTTCCTGCATCAATGTTACAGATGACAGGAGGTGGCACAGGTTTCATCATATGCACAGGGTGTGTTGTTGGTTTGCCAAAGGCCTACACTGATCAATACAATTGACATGTGTGTGTGAGTGTGTGTGCAAGGGCCATGAGTACTGTTATGGGCCAATGTTGATGTCATGTGTGCGAGTATGTGTTTGCCCTAGGTTTCTGGTTTATGTGTGTGTGTCTGCATGCACACAGTTCCACCAAGTGGCTGCCATATACAGGAATTTGTGAGACAGCTACAGACTGTACCTGGCAGGCTTTACAGATCACCATCTCTGGCCATGGATACGGAACGTGTGCCTGGCAGGGGTGCTACAGACAGTATCAGGTAATAATCCAGACTGGGTACTATCTGAAGAGGTTGACAAATGTTCACTGGATCCAGGTCCCTGCTCGGACTGGCCAGAGCCACGTGCATGTGGTCTGCTAAGAAGGTCTATGGACAACCCCCCCAACATTGCTGGGCTGGTACTGGCACTACGGGAGTGGCTTTGCTTGCTGGATGTCCATGGTAACCTCCAGCTGGTGATGTTGCTGGCATACATCCACATCGATGTCTCAACCATCCCGCACTGTCCTGACACATGGACATGACATTGTGGAGGACATCCAATGTCTCACCCCAACATCTATCAATGACCTCAGTGTAGTTACGTATGGCACCTGCTAGGTCACGGATACTGTCATTTACAGAGGTGTAATGAGACCTCTGTGCTCTTATCCCCTGTCTGGCGTACTGCTCCATTGGTGTCTGTGCCTCCTTGACAGCCTGGAACATGTATGTGGTAGAAAGAGGCATGGCATGTCTGCCAGGGGCATGATGACCAGCAGTGCTCTGAAGAGAACCCCTGGGCATCTGCTTATGTGGTACCGTTCCAGACATCTGGCTATGGCTGCTGTGTTCTGATACACATGCCATAGATACCTCACTGTCCTGGCCAGTGCCAACTGCACACTGTATCTCAGCTAAGGGCAATGGTGATGATGGATGTACAGGCAGCATAACTCTGTGCATGGATGGGGTGGAAACTTGTGTACTGTCAACTGGTGGCCCAACAACAGACCCTGACAAAGCTGCCTGTGCCTCAACACACCTATCCTCCTGATCACTGTCTGTCTCAGTGACATCAGGTTCCCTGCTGTACTGAACCAGCCCCACCTCACCACCTGTGAGAGGAAAACAGGAAACACACTTTAAGACCTGAACATGACTTCAGACCACATGCACACATGTGCACATGCAAACATGCACATGCACACACAAAATTACACTCCTCCCAAAAGAAGACACACACAACACCAGCAATCACAGAACATACACAATAGCAGGTGATGGTGGGGTACAGTATCACAAGTAAAACAGTCATATCACACATGTCAGCATGCAGAATATGTGTTGCTCAACAGCATGCAGTGCAAGTGTAGTTAGTCCTTGTTACTAACAGTATACATGGCTTTGATGCATGTGTTTTGTTATTAGGTGATGTCCCTCCCCCTGGAACACAATGCATACATGGACACAACATTGCTGTGCAGGTATTCATAACCCTGTGATGTACTGTGCACCATAACTCACAGGTGTATATCCCATTGCTGGATGTGTATCTGTGTGTCAGATAGGTATCCAATGCTGATTATAGCCTCTGTGTCTTTAGCAAATAATTGTGGACACATTTTTAGCACATGCATGATGAGTATTCACACAACATCATCAGTGGTGCATGGATAATTGATGGAATACCATTCGGCCACATACCCAATGTACAGTACTTATGTTGAGTGTAGATCATATTGTGGACATTCCAGTCTCATCCATGACATGGCATGCTAAAACACAACTGCATATTTAAACAATACACATACCCAATAAGTGTCATATGACCTAGCCACTCAATAGCATCACAAGACATATATGTGTCAGTTGTGCAAATGGTGATTGGCATGCATACTGTTTAGAGGTACATATGTGTGCACAAATGCATCATTATGGTGTGTAACAATGACAGCTATGTGTAGTACTGTGGTTACAATAACTGGATGGGGTATAGTACCATAGGCCATCATCATGTAGCATCAGGTGGTCACTCAAGGCTACAAATGTTTCACAAACCAGCACTAATCATGCTGTGCCGCAACTGTACTACCTTGGCTAAATTCACCATTTCACAAACAGTTGTTACGTGAGTTTGTAAGGAGACCAATAAGGAGCATTCCCTGACATGAATGTGTAGTGTAGTGTGTTGCAGAGTGTTTAAATGCACCAGAATAGGCCTCTACCCCTCAGGTATATTATGTGTAATGTGTGGATGAGATTTTAGATACTGGAGTGTGTCTTTACAGAGGGGTTGGGAATCCTTTATGTGTAGCATGTTAAAATGCTCTGTGTATGATATAGATGTGTATGTTATGTGCATGTTGAGTATCAGCTGTGCCTATCCAATGGTCACTACAGTCTAGCCACATTTGTTTGAGATGGTCTGGGTATTGCATGTGTTTGAGGCAGCTAATCACATTAGTGAGATGTGTGTGCTCTTACACCAAACATGCACAGCATGCATTATGGGTAGGTGTGTTACATGTGTACATGGCCTACACCTTAACTATGACATGCACTATTTATTTACAATAATAAATGTAGAACACACTCACCAGCATCTGTCCGCTGCCTTGATGTCACCCCAGAGGTACATACATAGAGATGAGACAGTATGTCAGTGGCCACAACTGTGACATTGCTACTGTGTGTTTGCAATCTTACAGTACAACAAAAGAGGCTCTCCATGACTAAATCTGGCAACACTTTATTGTAAAATAATAAAAAAGTAGTAAGCGCTTTCACGTTTTGAAAAACTTTTCTTCAGACTTTAACATACACATATCCTGAATACATTTATATACCTATCTACATCCTTCTTAACCAATTACTATCAACAAATCATCAAATAATTAGAGTAGAGCAATTAATCAAACGTATCATCACTAATGAGCATAGATATATCAACCAAAAAAACTCTGTGTGAAAGAATGTACTTTTCCCACATTTCATTATAAACAATGATAAAAAACCTTGACACCATAAACAATACATATAATAATCTAAAATTAAACCTAAAACTGTATGAATGTGAAATAAATATATAAATATAGAAATACTGTATAAAACCTATCAGCTCTATGAAAATACTTGTAATAAAATATGAATAAATACCTATATCTATATATGTATACACGTGTCATTATAATAATATTCCTATATATCTTCATAAAGCCTAAACATTTTTTTTAAAAACCTTATATAAAAAAATACACAACTTATTTATTGTATTGGCTGTATATATCTCCCTGTGAAAAAAATATAATATAATAGGACAATTACATATATATATATATATATATATATATATATATATATATATATATATATATAAATAATTGTATTTATTTTATTTTATTTGATTCTTTATGTGTGAAAAGCATAGACTGCATTAATGTTTATATGGTTTTGCTAACAAGAATGGCTTGAGTGAGATCTTCTCATTCAAACCATGCTCTCTATGTGCCTGTAGTCTTATTATCCATTTATTTTCTCTCTCTTCTGTGTGATTCCTAATGTCACCTAGCCTCTCTGTTTTTGTAACCAATTCCAGTGCCATGAATTTAAAACTATGTCTAGATCCTGCTGTAATCACATGCTTAGCCAAGGCATTGTTTTCATTTTCTTTGTTTATGGCATATGCATGCTCTCTAACCCTTTCCCTTAAGGTCCTGTTTGTTTTGCCCACATAAAATGATGCACATAATTGGCATTGGGCTATATAAATCAAATCTCTGGACCTACAATCAGCATATTTATCAAAAATAAACTTCTTTCCATTATCCGGATGGAAAAAGTAATTTCCATTAAGCATATAACTACATTGATTACAATGTCTGCATGCAAAGGTTCCCTTCCTATGTGTATGCACCATCCCTTTCCTATTATCTTCATAGCAAAGTAGTCTTTTCAGAGACTTCATATTTTTATAAGTGACATTGGGTTTATCCCCCACCAACTCTCTAACTTTATCATCCACCATTAACATCCTCCAATTATTATTTATAATTTCTTTAATCTTACTATTCTTATTTGTATATGGAATAACAAGCCTATTCATTTTATTGTCAGGCTTTCTCTTACTAATCATTCGTTCACTCTTATTATGTCAAAATAAAAACGGTTTCCCTTTATTTGTCCTATGTTTGATATTCTCTGAGATGATGGTGTCCACATCCTGTCTATCATAACCTCTCTCTAAAAAATTGTTCTTCAACATACCTTGTTGTTCTACATATCTCTTGTCATCAGTAACTAACCTAGATACCCTCAAGGCTTGTCTTTTCACTATATTGGGGTATGTATGCCTCGGATGCATGCTATTATGATGTAACAAGTTGTTTCTCCAGCAAGATTTTCTATATAAATCTGTGCCTATTTTTTCACCATCTTTATTTATGTATACATCTAAAAACTTTATCTGGTGGGATGAGCATGCATATTCAAATCTTAAAAAATCTGTTGTGCCATTTAAATATGCAACAAAATCATTCAACTGATCCAATGTGCCATTCCATATAAGGAAAACGTCATCCACAAAACGTTTATATAGTTTAATTTTCTCTTTGAATGGAGCGTCTCCCAACACATATGTCCCCTCCCAATAGGCCATGACTAAATTTGCATAAGAGTTAGCGCAGGGTGTCCCCACTGCCACACCCTTCCTCTGTAAAAAATACTTCCTATCATAGGTGAAAACATTATTTGCCAAGACTATTTCTAATATCAACATATATCTCATGATGAGCTCTCTAGAGACATTCTTCTCTATTAATAAAAGCCTCACTTATTCCATGCCTATTTGGTTAGGTATACATGTGAAAAGAGACGCTACATCCAAAGTTACCAACATATCATCTTCTTTGTTACCCATAGAATGGATATAGTCTGCATAAACATATAAAAACTCTTCTGTATCTTTTATTACAGATCCAATCTCATTCACTATTGGTCTTAATTGCTTTTCTAAGTAAATAGACAATGGTTCTGTGGTCCACCCTTTCCCAGAGACTATTGGTCTCAAGGGGGGGGGGGTCTATAAGACTTTTGTGTATTTTTGGTAATCCTCTAAAACTAGGGATTACTGGTTTTTCAACTAAAAAATATACATATAAATCATTGTCTATCACATTACAAAGAAGTAAATCATATAACATCTCATGTATTCCTTTAATTATTTTATCTAATAACACAGCATTCAAAATCTGATATGTAGCAGCTTCTTCTAATAAGGCATTCATTTTATCAATATACATACATCTATCTAACACCACCACAGAGCCCCCTTTATCAGCTTGTCTGATGACTATTTCATTATTGTTCTGTAACTTTTTGAGGGCTTCATTTTCATCATGGCTTAAGTTGTAAAATTCAGGTTTATCATTTGTATTCATATAATACTCTAACAGGTCCCTTTCACATGCTTTATCAAAGGCTTCTAAAACTGGATTGACTTGTGGTATAAAAGCAGAAGGTTTTTTAAAACCATTATTGTTAATTTTTCTATAATTGTCAAACAACAATTTCAAACTTAAGTTCCTTACAAACATTTTTACATCAATCACAATATCAGTGACGTCTGCATACCTCGAAGGTATGAACGATAGACATTTATCTAATAAAGCTTTCTCACTGTCGGTCAGTTCATACCTGGAAATGTTTATAGTTAGTCCTTCTGTACTGGACAAAGTACTTTCTTCTGGAACGCGTGTCTGTCCTCTGAATTCTTTGAATAAATACATTTTTTCACACAGAGTTTTTTTGGTTGATATATCTATGCTCATTAGTGATGATACATTTGATTAATTGCTCTACTCTAATTATTTGATGATTTGTTGATAGTAATTGGTTAAGAAGGATGTAGATAGGTATATAAATGTATTCAGGATATGTGTATGTTAAAGTCTGAAGAAATGTTTTTCAAAACGTGAAAGCGCTTACTACTTTTTTATTATTTTACAATAAAGTGTTGCCGGATTTAGTCGTGGAGAGCCTCTTTTGTTTTATTTCCGACATTAGTGACTTTATCTTAAGAGGCACTTTACCCAGGACTGGTTTGTTTTTTACTACTTAATCTTACAGTACAACAAAAGTTTACATTCACAGGGCTACAGATTATGTTCCAAATGATCAGTATTGCACAACAACAGGCTCCACATCTTTGAACGACACACTCCACATCTCACGTATGCATGATCTTCCAATACAGATAACAGTAGTCTACAGATATGCCATGTTACCTGCATGCTCCATGTGTGTTTGTTGGGTGGCTCCAACCTCCATCATGGTGTATTGTCTGCTGCTGTTGTTGTTGGGCAGGTGCCACCAGGCTCATGAGCAGCTCCTCCACTCTGGTGAGGGGAGGTGGATATTAACACCACCCCCTGTTGCAAGCTGTTGTCTACGCACATCAGTGGCACGCTGACGGACATGTCTGAGAAGGTCACTGCAGTGGTGGCATAACTGATCATGTGTCCGGTTATGCAGGCCTACCACATTGACCCTGCAGACAACATCTTGCCACATTGCAATACTCTCCTGCTGGTCCTGGCTGGTTTGTGAAAACATGAGACGGTAGTGCTGAATCATACTGCTAGTAATGATATCATCTTCAGCACTAATGTAACTCAAGTTCCTGTGGTGGGCCATGATCACTGGAAGACATAAATGCAAAAATATGTCTGAGCAAGTCATATGGCACATTTAACATTATACAGTACAGATATCACTGAACTGCCATATATTGCAACCTATAAGCTAACTGGGAGTGAAACACTGTAACTGCCACTTATCACTGCTCACCCCACAACTGCTTGAAAGTGCCTTGCTCACTCTCTATCTAATGAACCATGTTCTGCACAGCAACAAAATAACATCACTATATAAGACTATACAAGAGTACCTGGCACACTGTATGCAACACAATGCACCACCTAACCACAGCAGATATACATCAAGCTGATGTGTAAAGAAATATATCATCCATCACAATCAGTGTAAGGTCCAGTAAATGTATTACTATTATACCACACAACTTGTTAATGCCAAACCCGTGGCCAAAATATGTGCACAATTGGGAATATAGGTCACATACTGCTGTAGTACACTATGAATATTGCTAGCTACACAGTTATATGTTTTACCACACATATGTCAATGGACATGTTACAGACATACCCACATACACACATCAGACATAATTACAGGACACAAAGGTATGACAACCAAGATAAGCTTTCAGTGTGTACTATACAGTACTGCATGTCAGTATTTACACAACCTTAATCTTGAGAAATGTAATCTGTGATGAATACATGGACCACACAAAACAGTGGATGCAAGCAATGTGGACATACACCATACTTTGCTGTACAGGCCCAGAGCTTCAATTAGTACTACAGTACACACAGGATTTGCATTCAACATCGGTACCAATCAATAATCATAGATGTAGTGCTTTAGCCTATAATGACACACCCTAGTTAAACCAAGGGACTTAATCACACTGTATGCAATAGCACTTGTTTTGCCTAGCAACAGAATACACAGCTTTTGCTAGAATCAAAGCAAGGACCCATAATACCATAACATAAACAGTTTCCCACTAAGCTATCCCATAGATACATATATTTGATGTATTCACAAACATATTGACCATCACAGTCAGTCAACAGTACAGAGAATCTATTGCAACAAGTAGATGTAGGTGTGTATGAGTATATATATATATATATATATATATATATATATATATATATATATATATATATATATATATATATATATATATATATGTGTGTGTGTGTGTGTGTGTGTGTGTATGTGTATGAGTGTGTGCATGCAATGCATGTGTGTGTGTGTGTGTGTATATATATATATATATATATATATATATATATATATATATATATATATGTGCATATACACATTCATTTGTCTACATATACATATATATGTAGGCACATATACATTTCACCTTTCATAGTAAGAATATCAATTATACAAAGGATGTAAGGTGTACAGTAATGTAATAAAATCACACAGTCTTGGGATAAATGCATTGAAGGTGTTCACAGCACAGGTAGCTTTAACAGGCCTTACTGGCTTCAACATTGCAAACTGAACAAACCACCCACAATGTTTAACCACCACATGCCATATTCAAGTACTGTATGCTTTATTGTTTGTCACACACTAAAACCTACATACAAATATGCACATACTAACCTTCACCAACATATATATCTCCCCCCTTCACAGTTGCAATATGTCCCCTGCTCTATGCACATATACAGATGTGAATATATATGACACATATATATTTCTCCATATGTGTGTGGCATACACACACACACATGGTCCACACAGTTGTAAGTCCCTGGACCTCACAGCTGAACTGTTGGGCCTTGCTGCAACACAAACAGGTGTCACATATGAACAGAGGCTAACATTAGGGGGGTGTATATAGCAACAAATGCTAGATAAGCATACTAGACTGCTACAGCAGTTGCCAATACTAAGCTACACTTTTATATGACTATCATGCATGTGTTGTTCTGTCACATCCTTGTTTATATAATGTCAGCGCTAATCCCCCCAACAGCCATTGGCCACACTACTGTACAGAACACAGATAACATGGAGCAGATCTTTGACATTTAATGCAGAGCTACACATTTCACAGGTATGTCCCACTGCCCACAGGTACACACAGTATTGTCCATAGCAGTAGTTAAGCAGAACATATGTGCATAAAGAAGTACTGCTGCCACATATGCATGTTTCATATTATGTAGACTATTCTTCAATAACATCTACTACATGCCAGTAAATAGATATGCGTCACATACCTTTCCTTTGTATAATTTGGTAATATTTCTTTTTCCTTTTCTCTCTCTTTCTCTCTCTCTCTCTCTCTCTCTCTCTCTCTGTCTCTCTATCTGTCAGTCTCTGCAATACAGTGATTGATTTTGTTGGCAGAGATTGCAGCCTGCTTTTGTAGGAATTTGCACATGAGCATGTGATGGCCTCTGCACCAATTAGGGGCCACCATTTGCTAATTGCATGCAGCCTGTTGTGTAGTAATTGCAGTAATCACTGTCATAGCAACCCAGTACTGTAAATTGCTGATTCATGTAGGCATGGCCCTTTCAGCTTTCCAAGATGGAGATCATCATTGTTTGGTGTGGACATCATTGTTTAAGACAAAAGATTGGTATAGTTCTTATATCAGAAGCCAGGGGTGTAACAAGAAATTTACATTTTGTACTTAGACCTAATGTTTCTGCTTCCAGTACCCACTTGTCAGTGTAGAAATATACTCACCCCTCAAAATGCTACCCCAGGATACATGGAAAGTTGTACTTTCTTTTCAACTGTTACAATTAACTACCATACAAATCTAGTTATAGAAATGTATTCCTTTGGCACAAGAATTGTTTGTGAACTGCTATACTGTGGATATTCATTTACTCAGTTCTAAACAGTTTGTGCTTTTTTTAGTGTTGACATTAGCACAAGCTGCGCAGAAAAACTGGTCACATTTCAGTACAGTGAGTATGCTTACCTACATCTTTGTAGACCCTGCACACACAGGTATATTCTACATTTGGGTAGGGTTGCAGAAGTACAGAGAGCGTAAGTAGTATTGTGTGGATTTTATCTTGCTGGACTTACAGGGTTGCTGTGTACATGTTAGTTTATCAAGGCATGTAGTCTGTCTGTGTAACTCCCAACTGTGGACCTATCCACATGATAGCCAGAGAATAGCCTGTTATTTTTTGGCTGTGCACCACACAAGTCTTTTCAGCAATAGAGCAATGACATTCTTACAGTTGGTTGCTACCAGTACTAGGCTACATCCATTTGTATTTCAGTGTTGTATTCCTACATAAGGGTATGCTTTTGAAACTCCTTCCAAAGCTATTTGCACAGTGTGTAACAGCAGAAAGGTTAATATGCCTCTGTGTTTCTGCCTCTGCCAGACCTCTCAACCACTCAGGTGCATATTTGAACAGACTCAGGGAAAAGTAAAGAAATAGTCAGGGACAGCCAGGGACACCTTTAAAGTATTAGTGCCATTAAGTTGAAACATTGAGAGAACCAGAGAATATGAATTGATACACCTTTTCTGAAGTAAAAGAAGTGTCTAACTCTTAATTATTGTCATTATTCATTTAATGTAATTCACCACCTTTCTGCCCAAAGTCAGTAGTTTTAGGAGGGATTCAGAGGGACAGACCTAAAATTTGTGTCAAAATCAGGGACATCCCTGAAAATTAGGGACAGTTGAGAGGTATGGCCTCTGCCCTTATCAGATATGCCAGTGTTTGTCTGCTGTGATACTGTGTGGGGTTGTAAAGTGATCGTGTAACATTATTTCCTGCTAGAATGGCTGCTTCTCTTATCACAGTCATGTAATGTAATCCCACAGCAACTGTTGGTCAACATCCACAGAACAAGTTGTGTGGTATGGTATTCCTAATTTTCCTTTACAGTCACTCATTCTAATGCATGATATAATTATTTAAGCACCAACTTGATGTATATCTACCATGATTTAGTGGTACTTCATGTTGTGTAGTGTGTGCAAGGTCCGGAGTTCGAGATTTACAGAGTGATTAAGGCACTTTTAAGCAGTTGTAAGTGAGTTTGCGCAGTTTTGCACAATGCTGCACATTACTTAGCCAAGTGCAAACAAGTGCAAACCCACGCAAACCCGCTAACTACTGATTAATAACGCTTACTCCTGCTCACCCCCGCGCTAATTTCTTTGAAAGAAAAGAAAAAATGGGGAGATAGGAAAGTGGTGAAAAAGGGGCACAAAGAGGGAAAGACAGTATGGAAAATAGCTCAGGATGTGCAGGACGGGTGTAGGGAAGGTCCATAGCTGCCCATTTCTTCAACAGCAACAACTGTGCATATGCAATAAATTTGGAGGTAGATATGAACCCTTCAACCCCTGAGAGAGGGGTGAGGACAACAAAGTATGTTGTAATGCCAAATAAATAACATTTCATGTGTCCAGTGGACATGTGCGCAAAATGGGCAGCTATGTATGGGGCATAATTTTTTTTTGGGAGCAGACTGTCTCCCCCCCTTTTTTTTTAGGTGAGAGTGGAATGTGGGGTAGGGGAAGTAGGTATATTTGGGGAGGTAAACAGACAAGACAAACATGATGCATACAGGGGCAGTATATGACACATGTGGTGGGTGAACATCTTTGATGGGGAGGGATGTTTGGAAATCGCAAGCCCATGATCCCCCAGATGGAAACAGTGGGACTGAGATCCCCACCCATGGGCAGTCACCACTGCACCTTCACAGCCCAGAGGGTGGCTGTGCTGGGGGCTGTGTAGGAGGGGCAGGCTGACCCGGGATTTGTGCCACTCGGACCTCAAGCTGGCATAGAGGTTCTGCAAAAGAACATTCAATCTCTCTACGCACCACAGCCCAGACCATTCAAAGGGTGATAGGTGCCCCTCTGCTCACGCTTGCACAGGGGGGCTGAGCCCCATCCCCTGCAGTGCTTCCACCCAAAGGTGCACAGGGCCAATGGAGGAGGAGGTCCCAGGCTGGGCACCAGATCTGCTGGTGCCAGGTGCCATGGCCAGCTGAGGTGGGACAGGTGGGTTCGCTGGGACCGGCCTTACCATACAAACTATGTTTTGGAGAGTTTAATAAAGATATGGTTTAGTAATAGTCAACAGCATTTCCAATTAGTTATAACAGCATGCAGAAGTATTCCCATTAAACCAACACACCAGATTTTCAACAGTTGAAAAGCAAGCATAACGCATGCATATATAGAACAATAGTGGACATTACAACAGTATGCAGGTTGAATTGATGGCAAAAGGCCACCAATACTGTGGTATTTTAACATGGCACATGCATAGAAATAAATGCAAATATTTATAAACCAATAGGACATATGTCCCAACAAATGTTTTGAGATTTGACATACTGATTTTTGACATACCAATTGAGGTGTGGAATTGCATTTTTTATGCACATACAGTAGGGTGGGACAAGAAAGCTCAATTAACAACATATATATCCTTCTAGTTTTCACTACATTCCTATTAACTGCAGTTATATGTCCCTTACATGTATTATTGCATTACCCAATGTCCTTATATTGTGCAATTGGATTTTGCTAGATCGTTATATATATGAGCTGTTTCTTGCATACAAACTGTCCAAGATGCAGATGTTACTGCAACATATTTTGAGAGTTGCTCACACACACTACTGCTAAGATGGTACACTGACAGATCTACTTTCATATAATTACCAAGATATGTTCAGATGAAAGTATCCGTTATATGTTAACAGCTCCCTACATTTCTGGCAGCACACTGACACAATACCAAGCTACTCATGTGCCAGATTAACCTGTACATGCTGGCCATGAACCAACAGTTGCAGACTGTACATCTGCATACAAGCTACTGGCACTCCCTTCATCCAAGTTATATGGGCCTACCCAAGTGTGAGTTGACACTGCTTAATACAACACTACTATTTGTAGAATGCAACAGGACAACAACATATCAAAGAAAATAACACAGACACACTCCATGAATCATACATTTATTAAAGGATTATTACACCTTTATTTATTGGGTTAAATGACTTTTTGAAGGCTCTCTCATTTATTTTATATAACAGTACATGCAGAATAATTACTAACCTACCTCATGATGCAGCCTTTGTAGCCTATCTTCATGGGCTTGCTGGTTCATAGCCCAGTCACCTGCAGCTGTGAAGTAAATGCAGTGATATTGAGATATGCCTATCCATAGTATAGACAAGCATAGCAATTCTTAACTACTTAATACAATGGCTACTTACTCAGTACTGGGGCATTACGCATCGTACAGGATTTCTGGATCCACTGGTCCAGTTGATCCTCCCTACATCACTTCAGGTCAGAATAATGGTGCCTGATCTGCTCACCAGTCCGAGGAACACCAGTGGCACTGGTGAGATCATGGGCAAGACTGTTCCAGGCCTCCATTTTATATTGGGTACCCTGGTAGTGGCCCCACAGGAGTCTTTCCTCATGATTGTGGACAAGGAGCCAAACCATCATTTTGGACTCCTGGATGCCCCAGCGTTGCACTCTAAATTGAGTGCCTTCACCAACACCAGCCATGCTGACTGCAGAAGGAAGCTACAACCAGTTATAGCAAGTATTCCCACCCGTGGAACTTAAATATGCCTCATTTCCTGCACTTATTTGTGATTGGCCAGTTTTGTAAAAACTCAGCTGTAGGCACGCCTGCTTAGCTGATGTTGGCAATGTTTAAAATTCCTTTGAGAGATATGTGTCTGTTGAAAGTGCATGTTTGTGCAATGCTGTCATGGTTTAGTGGTTAAGTACTGTGACTATAGTGCACAGTATCCTGAGTTAGAGCTCTGTCACTGCTTTTTATTTTACTGCTGGGCAGACCTGACTGGTTAAAGAACAGTAAAGCAGGTGTGAGTGTGTTTATCTGACTTTACTCAACTTTTCCCGACTTTGCCTGTCGTTGTGCTGGTTAGCGTGGTGTGCAGCTATGCACAAATACGTTGCGGTTGCGCTTGTTAGTGTGGTGCACAGCTACACACAAAGACATTGCGCTGGTCAGCACGGTGAGCAGCTACACAGAATTGTATTTAAATATGATCAGTAATGGTAAAATGTGCTTAGCAGTGCTTTATATTGCTTAACATAGGGTACTCATGACTCAGAATGCATAACCATTTCACTTTCATATATATATATATATATATATATATATATATATATATATAATTCATTCACTACTACATTTAACATTTCAATGCGTTTTACAAAACTTATACATAAAAAATGTCAGGAAATATTTTTGTATGCAGATTTCCCACAAAAAATGGAATGTGCAGTAGTGGGACTTGAACCAGGAATGCCTCCTCTTTGTGCGAAGGCTCTAACCACTACATTATCACTATGTTGCTTAATTTGCATATATTTTTCTTATTATCCTCTTCTGGTGTCTAAGCTGCTAATTGTAGCTAAGCAATGGGCAAACCCGCACAAATACGGGCAGCTATATCGGAAGAAAAAAAAATGATTTTTATTTTTGTAAGTAGTTTAACATATGGGGGAGTGAGTGTAGTGTTACATTGTACACATGTGAGCGGGCTCGCTCATGTTACTCAAAATTGTGGCATTTCTTCATTGCAGGGGCGTGGATTTTTGGACTGCTCGGCAGTCCGACATGCCCTCTACACTCGTCCACACTCCATGTAAACTTTAGAGTTGAGGCAGCGTGCCCTCATTAATATGCATGACGCACTGCCATCACACTATTACACTGGCGCTTCCATGTAAGACTATTCTAGTCTTACAAGGAAGATTAGTAAATCCGGGGGAGTAACTATTACATTTGTAATATTTTGTAAACAACTTACAATATCTCAGCAACCACTGAAGTTGCACACACACTGACAGCAGCATTTTATTAATCTAGCTGAGAGATTTTTATGCTTATTTATTTTATTTTACATTTGTTAACCAGGAAAATCCGACTTGGAATGAGACACATTTCAGAGGAGGACGCATGTCTTTGTAATGAGTGAGGAAACTGGAGCACCTGGAGGAAACCCTCAAGAACGCACGGAGGGCATACAGACTACACACAGAAGGCACCCCAGCTAAGAATCGAAGCAGAGAACCTCTTGCTGTGAGGCGGCAATGCTACCTCTGAACCACTTCGCAGTCTGTATGAGGTTAAGTTCTGTCTGTGTTACTTGGTTGTTGACATATTTAGAAAAATGTGAAAATTATATCTACATAAATTAATATCATAAAAACAACAGTCAATATCTATTTACCTACACTAGGCAGAAGTCAAATATTAATGCAGTTGAGTTTTCCATTGTTTAAGCTTTACGTTGAAATCATTTAAAACCTTGTACATAGCAAGGGTTTTGAATTATTGATGCAGATATGAAAAGCAATATTTGGCATTTAGAGGCATCAGTAGGAGTTAACTGCAGATGCACCTGGAGGCATCACTCAGATGTAATGAGTTAATGTCCACCAGAAGGACTTTGTCACTTTTTACACATTTGTTGTTTATAAGATCACAAGGTCCTCCAAGACTATAGATGCATATTTTACTGATCCAGAAGAGGAACAATGCGCTATATTTTCAAACCAACTAGGGAGGAAGCCATAAATGTATTTCACTCTTTTGCTTTCCATGATGAGTTGAAATAGGAAAAAAATGCACTTAAAGGAAAACTCAGTAATTATTGTCTACTAGAAGGACTTTGTCACTTTTTGCAGATTCCTTGTTTATAAGATCACAAGGTCCTACAAGACTATACATGCATATTTTACTGACTTAAAGACCAGACTCAATGACTATAAGTCAGATGAGCTATATGATTTGCTAATAAGAGATAAAATCATTTGTGGTAGAAAAATGATGGAACAAGGGGAAGGCATTTAAGGGAAGCACATCTAAATTTATCAGATATTGTGGATTTCTGTACATTAAGTGAAATTACTGGTACACAAACAAAAATAAAATATGAAAAGAAGGTGTGCTGGACTGGCTGAGCAGGGTATGGAAGGAATGAATAGCTTAAGCTACCTCATCTATCTTTGAGGGACAGAAAAGTTAGTAACAGTCATTTTTGCTGACATGCATAAGAAGGCTTGTACAATAATAAGGGTTGTAAGACTGAAGATGTGGCCTTGTGATTCCGCAGTGATTATAATGTTTAGTCAGATGACTATCTGAGAGGGCATACATGCCCTGTGGAGAGCACTGGATACCACAGGAAAGAGAGAGAGACAGATAGAGAGAAAGAGCAATCCATTCAAGATAATTCCCCAATACATGCATGCAGCATGGCTTATGGGAATGGCTCTTGCCCACTGATTCATAGTGAACCTTGATGATCAGCAGGCAGCAGAGATATATAATAAGGGGAAAACATATGAGATCAAGACAGAATCCATTGTAAAAATAATGGGTATGAAAAAATAGGTGCAAGGCAATATATTGCCATGAAGATGTCCAGGAAAAAAATGGAGCTTATACAATTGAAATTTGCACTCATAGCTGATATGTTTACATGCATGATAAAAAGGAACCTTATTCAGCATTTAATCTTGCTTGCAGAATCAGCACTAGGAAAGGACATTTTCCCAAAATGCATAAAAGCAAAATGATTTATCTTCAAAGTCATTGCATGTTGCTAATGAGAAATATTAAACAGAATTCTTGACTAGTAAATCCGAAGAGCAAAGACATGATGCAGTGAAGTCTAAAATTAAGAAAAAATAATTCCAGGCTCCACACATAGATTTACTGATGTAAAAATATAAACAGGTTAGTGCAACAAAATAAATAACACTTCTTCAGACCATTACAGAACCTAGTAAACCATCTTTTTGTATAAAATTCAAAAAAGACAATTAACCAATCCATGTTACTAGACATTAACTGAACATACAATAAGATGCAATCAAAAGACAGCATCTTTTACATATTATATTGGTTCTAGAATCAGATCAATAGCCAATAAAAATATAAGACTATATTTATACACCAATAGAATTCAATGTTGTCAAAAATATGTAGTAACAATATGTGTCTAAGGTAGAAACTAACAAGCAATAAGCCATAGGTGTAGTCTTCAAAGTCCAATAGCAAAACAGCTATTGACACTTAATTTAAATATACACTGTTCTATGTAATGTACTGCAATCAGCTCAAAAGATCATATTGAGAATTGGCACAATGGTTATTGCTTCAGCCCCGCAACCACAAGGAACGTGGTTCAACACCCACACAAAGCCACTCTTTCTATTGTTTTATCAGTTAAAACTCTAACTACGTAAAACAACATTACAAAATAGAAATTCTTCAATTGAAGAAAACTAACCCCTATTAATAAAAAAGTAGGAATACTGTATTGAACTGATTTTTTCTATATAAGAAGATGGTTTACTAGGTTCTGTAATTGTCTGAAGAAGCAGTATTTTGTTTTTGTATAATCACTAACCTTTTTATATTTTTGACATCAATAAATCTACGTGTGGTGTTTAGCTTTGGTAGTCAGAGCCTGGAATTTTATTTCTGTTTATTTGTCGGTATATTTGTCTTTTGCCTGATCTGCAACTTTTTGGCCTTCAGATATCTAAAATTAAGCCAGAGGCAGTGAGACAGGCAAGCAATGCATATTACTGGAAAAATACTTAGAATTTGTGAACAAAACAGAGATTTTTAAGACATAGAAGCAGACTGCAATGTCTTGTCAAAAATGATTTCAAGAATTTGGGTCTGCTAATCACTCAAAGGAAATCTGAGTATACATTGTTAATTGTTAATGTAGTCTGGCAACTGTGTGACACCATTGTGTCAAAAACTGCTGACGTGTCAGTGTGATAAGAATTTTAGTCTTCTGTTTTGAATACTCACTTTTTAAGAAGTGGCAAATTTGGGTCATGAGATTTTAAAAGTTTAGGAATCACAGAATGAATATACATTGAGAAAAGCAATGAATGTGTATTATCTAACTCAGTCACAGAATCACTGTGAAATCACAGATGAGGTACAAAACAATTGCAATGGTATCTTGTATGATTATGTTGATTTCTTTACAGAATTAGGTAAATTTCAAAAAAAAGTTACAAATAAATAATGATTGATGTAGTGCCAATTAAACACATTTCCAGAAAAGTAGAAATTTAAAGTTTAGGCAAGATTACAATGCGACTTGGACAATAGAATGGATTTTTAGTATGGTAATTGCTGTGATAAATATATAATTTGTATATAAATTGTTGCACAATATCTGAATAAAAGGATTAAAAAAGATCATTGTCCATTGCACAAGATGAAGAACTAGTCTCAAGAATGCAAAATTCTAACCTTTTTTCAGTCTTATATGTATAAGGGTGGTTTTAGCAGATAAAGCTACATTAAAAAATAAATGTGAACTGTGTACATTTATATGGCATTAGCAAAGTACATGCGCCTTATGATCATGTTTGATATTTTACCAGTAACAGAGATATTCCAAAGAGTTATTACCCAGGTATTTGAATGCTTTGATGATGTTGCAATTGATGATCTGCGTATGTGGGGGTCAGACATACACATAACATTACAATGGCTGGATAGATTAAGACTGCATAATTTCAAGTTAAATAAGATCTGACATATTTGAAATATGTGGGTCATGTTCTAATGTTGGACAATTTAATACCTGAGCCATATAAAACTTAGAGACTTGATCATATGCCAAAGACCAGAAGACAAACATGCTTTACAGTTTCTAAAAATGATTTAGTATCTAGCAAAGTTTGATTCATAAATATTTGAACTATATCTCTTAAAACAGAAATTTTGAAATGCTCAGGTATGCAATTACAGATACATACAAAGCCATAGACCAGACTGCATGAAAAAATAAACCAGGCTAAAGTCTTCACATCACAAAGTATAGGGCCATGGGATCTATGCAAATGATTCCTTAAGGACATACCAGTGTCTCAGCTACTTGGTTCTGAATACCCATTACTTTTTATTTGTTATGCCAATAAATCCAACCCCCACTAGCTATAGACATGCCATATTTTGGACTTTTTGTGACCCCATCAGTAAAGCATAAGTGGATTATTTGTTTATACTTTAGAAATGCTGTGATTTACATCAGTGAGCAGTACTGCAAGTAGATACCAGTGATACTGGTATGAGAGGTGCAATCTTTCAAGAAAATGGACTAATTTCAATAGCATTTTCAAATGCATTAAAGCAATAAACTAATTTGGAAAAATGTTAGAAATAGTGAATGGATATTTGAAATTCAGTGAAAATGTATAAAGAAATATGGATCGAACCAAACTTCAAATCCTTGCAAACTGTATTCAGGACATATTTTTAGGAGGTTGTTACACAATTGCAGAAGACTTTATATGTTGTTCTTCTTTTGGCTTTTCCTGGTTAGGGGTCACCACAGCGGAACTCTGGTCCGCTAATGATTGGCAGTAGATTTTTACAATGCCGAGGTGCCAGCTCGACACCCAACCTTCAATGAAGGCATGCCCATTCACGCATGTCTTTCAAACGCCACTCGACCGCGGGGAGGACAGGTAGACTCCACACAGAAGGCACTCCAGCCGAGAATCAAATGGGAGAACCTCTTGATGTGAGGTGACAATGTTACCACTGCACCACCGTGGCTTAAGATCTGAAAGTAAGGCACCTGGAATATGAGTAGTAACTCTAGTGCCATGTGACTTAGGAATGGGATTAAGTAGCTGACATCAGCACACCTATCATGTGGGGAAAGAGTGGTAGTTACAAGCATTGTCTACACTCAAAAGCAGTAAACAGAGATATGCTTGCACCAGTCATGCAGCAGACACTGGGATTGTGTGTGTGCCACTGTTAGCCTTCCCAATATTTCAGCCTAGTTGGTAGTGGTAGCCCACATTGAGCATATTGTTTAGGACATGTTTGTATAAGGGGTGTAGTAGGTCCTCATGGTAAAGCAAGTATGCTTCCAAAAGTAACTAAGGAGTTGAAAGTAGTGAATAATACAAAATGCATCCTGTGCAGATGAATGAAGGAGTCATGAAGGAAGAAATGCCCAGTAGTTCTCCACCATGAGTATATTTAGAGTCCTGTACTGAATGAGCAATGATCAACAATCAATGATCAATTATGTATTATCCAAACTCAGGGCCTGTACAGGCCAATTAAGAGTTCACTTAATTACTGCCCCACAAGCAGAAATATATTTCTTGAATGAAGAACCAAGCATTTTTGAAGACTTCTAATCTGTCATCACCCCTTATATTTAGTGGCAGTGAGTTTCTCAACCTCCCAGCTCTGTGGTGATAAAAATGAGCACTTGATTGAAGTGGTGTTTGAAGATAAGTCAGTAATTAGATTGCTATTCCTAGAAGGGTCATTGTGATTAATGAAATAAATGCTCATTGTAACAGACATAAATTCAGTCTTGATGCATTTGTAAACCATAATTAAATACCCACTTAATAACCTGTAGCCTAGAAAATGTAGGGACATTTAATCAAGTCTCCTCCTCTATTCCATCTGCTTAATTCCAGATATGTGCCTAGTATAGTTCCTCTGGATGCATTTGAATATCTTCAAATGAGAGGCTTTAAATAGACATAAAAGGCACCACAGTATTCCATGACTGGACAAACATTCATTACAAATAATAAGACCAGAATTTTCTTTTCTCTACTAATGATATAGTCCATAATATCCCTGATCACCCTATAACACTTAGTGATAGTTACATTAATATGTGCATAAAATTTTAGAGTTGGTGCCACTAATACGTTTAGGTCCCTAATCTGAATAGTCACTGAAACTATGTGGTTATTAATGGGAGATGGCTATGTACAATTATGGCACTCAAACTGTATTTCCATGTACTTTTTTTGTTAAACCTCATACATTTAAAAAGAGTGAGCTTAATTAAATTATCCTGGTAAAAGCAATGATCAATGTTGATTACAATACAACTGATTTTGATATGAACTACATGTTTTCTATACACTCTTACAGGTATTGCAATCAGACATTAGGAGACCAAAAACAAAGAACTCAAGCCTGATCCCTGAGGGACATCTCTTCCTATAAAATAATATTCAGAGCAACACTACCTAATTCTAACTTAACATTGCAATTTTAATAACCAGTTTGCTACCCACCTTACCACATGTAGGCCATGATTCAGCTTACTGAAATATTTAGCACAACCCTAGTCAGGAGGATAAAAGACCCACATGCCATCAGGATAATGATATTTCCAGCCCTGCAGCACGTGTAGAAAATTCCTGCAGAGAGGGATAGAAAGTAATCTATGACTGTCTGGATAATGGCCCCTTCAGGCTGACAGGCTCCTGTCACTTTTGGATTAATGGGTATGAGTTACTTGAAGGACTGAAGTGCTTGGTTCATGGGAATGGACTAATGATTGGCCAGCATGGAGGGGCAAAAGCTTACAGAAAAGCCAACTGAAAGTGAACTAAAGACCAAGGAAAGAGACCAAACATAGCAGATATGCAGGATATTTGTCAGAAGGGAATGAACAGTTATTAGAATAAGAATAGATTGAGTAATTCAGCAGTTACCATTAAAGAAGTAATATGTAAAACAATTTCAGCAATGTATTGCTATATATTTTCTTTTCTATAGATTATATAAACTGTATCCAGAATGTAATGTCTAAGGCTGACAAAGTAATACTTCCCAGTGAGCAGTAAAATCAAATGCTTTTAGATAATTCATTATTCCCATCAGGGAAAGTTTAAGCACAGAAAATGTTCAAGATATAATATTTGCACCAAATATAGAACCAAACAGAACAGGTAGTGCAGACATATGTCACCTGGTATACATTCCGTAACACCAACAATCCAAAGAATGAAATGCTGGTATACTGAGAGTTTGATTAGCCTTGGTACTGAGAGGGCACTGATTTGTTCCATTTTAAAGAAACCCTTGATTTTACAATAATGGACTCATTCCTGTGATTTATGCATTAATGTCTATATTCTAAGAAAAGGTGAAACCTGAAATCACCATATCTTGCAATGGCCAAAACAAAGGTCATACCTTCAGAGGGTATGTGTATTATTAGTAGGAATTTATACATCCAATAACCACTCCACAATACCTACAGTCTAGTGGGTAAATTGAATTATCTGAACAGTGATGAATCTCATAAAAATAAGATGAAGCAAAAGCTATGAGTATTGCAGTCTTGTTAAAATAAGTTAGAAATATGTATTTACCATTTTCTCTAACTGCTTTAAGCAGCACAAATGCACACACTCAAAGACATAAAACCAGCCTGAGGTATGGCCTGCTTCACACACCTTCTACCCCATTTCATTATTTTGTGATAATTACAGAAAATAGACCATCCCCGGGATTCATGAAGCTTGCACCAGGCGCATGCATAGCGTAGGCATTATAACACCAAATATGGCCGCCGAGCGATTCAGGTACGATCCAATTCCACGTGCACTACCGGCGTACACCAGATCTGCGCAGCCCCCGGTGTAGGTATGCAAATCACCCCATGTGCAGTTTTGCACCATGCAAATGAAGGCATACAGCGATTCATGAAGTGGTACAGGCGTAGCGTAAGCCCACGGAAATGTAAACCAAAAATCATGGTTTACATTTTCCCAAACAGAACATCGGAGCTATGGAAGAGGGCCAGACCCAGGTATCACAACGATAACATATGCCAATGGCGAAATACACAGCCAATGGCATAAGAAAAGATGCACAACAAATAAATAACAACATTTAATGTCATGTCCACAGTAACGCACAGCATAACCGCAGGGCATGTGTGCACAAGCTGTAACATAAAGAAATAATATAAAAATGTCATAAAATCGCAACGTAATAGAAATCAGGTTTACAGCATAATACACAATGGTAGACATGGAACACCACAACCAAGGTGCAAGGGTTGCTAAGGGCTTGCGATAGTGTTCGGCGCAGTAACTATGAATTAGTAGTCAATGCCATGCAAATGATGCAGATAATACTGAATCGCAAATGTCCCGCCGGATGAAGGTTGTACCATACGGCACAGCAGTATAACTCCGAGGAGTGGCTCAGAGGAGATACATGACATCAGCAGAGGGGTGTGCCACCATAGCACTAAGCACATTGGAGCATTGCAAATCTGGCCTGTCCATTGCTAAGCAAAGCTGCAGGACAGGGGAGGGGAGGAATAGTTTAGCTGAGAGCACACATGGTGGCCAAAAGCGCATGTGTATGAGGATGAAAACGTGCCCGAAACCCAGTAATCGGACGCAGGTGCCGCAAACAATAGCAGAAACAGAAAGGTCAGGGGAAGAAAAGAAGGAAATGCAGAAGTAGGGTAACTGGAGTACTAATGAGCAATCAACACCAATCAACTCACGATGGCCAATCGACGGCAGCTGACAAGTCTGCTTGCAGAAACCTACAAAACAGGATAGGGGAGGCATTTGAATGCAAAGAAAGGAGGGGAGGTATTGGATTGCAAAGATAGGAGACCTGACACAGCAGAGCAAAGCAAACCGACAGCAGACCGGCAGTAGCACACATAACGCAAGATATGCCAGGCCCAGGAAAATACAAATGAAAGTAGGCTGCAGGATGCACTCCAGAAAATGGTAGGTGCAACGTGCAGAAATGTAAAGGGAAGGTCAAGAGGTAATCCACGGCAGGCAAATGTAATTCAACACCAAAGGCACCACAATAGTAGTTCCGGCAGTAAAACACATAAGATAACCTGTAGCTACGATCGTACATACACACCCTATGACATCATCGGTGTTCACAGCACAATAGTATAAAGTGTGAAAGCACCCAACACACACCTGTGTATTCCCAAACACCCCACCATAGGTGTAAACACACGGGGAACTTTTAAAATGTACATGTTGGGAGCTGTCATAGCTGTGATTCATCAGCATGTGTTAGAGACTGACGGTGTTGTGGAAGATGATGCCGACAACCACCGCAGGCCTCGGAGGAGAATGAGAGTGTTCAGACCAAGAGTAACCTACCAGGGGCTACATGACCTGGAGATAGTAGAGCGTTACAGGGTGGACAGGGACATCTTACAGCAAATAATGGAGCTGTGCCGGCCACGCCTGAGAACCAGAAACAACAGAGGGGAACCCATACCAGTGGACATGAAGGTATGTGTAAGCCTGCGAATACTGGCCACAGGTACCTTTCAAAGGCCAACTGGAGTTATAATGGGTATCTCACAGGCATCAGCATCCAGGGTACTACACCAGTTCCTGGATGCCATGTTACCACATGCCAATGAGCATATATACTTCCCCAGAACTCAGGAGGAGTTGGCCAGCAATATGCGCCACTTCCACCATGTGGCACAATACCCGGAGGTACTGGGTGCGATAGACTGCACGCACATACAAATCAAGTCACCACAGGGTAGGCACTACATAAACCGCAAGGGTTTCCACGCCATCAACTGCCAGGTCGTGTGCAATGCCCAGGGCATTATCATGGATGTGTGTGCTGGCAGCCCTGGAAGCTACCATGACTCCCATATCTGGCATGCCTCACAGCTGTATCAGGTATTTGTCAGGGGGAACATCCCACATGGCCATCTCGTGGGGGATGCTGGCTATGCACTGGAGCCGTGGATCATGACTGCCATCAGAAATGCACACACACCCATGCAAGAACGCCATAATGAGGCACATGCACAAACCAGAGTCATCATAGAGCGTGTGTTTGGGATGCTGAAATCATGGTTCTGGTGCTTGGATACATCTCGTGCAGCCTTGCAGTACTCGTCATAGTATGTGCCATGCTACATAATATGATCCTGCGGAAGCAGCTGCAGCAGGGACAAAATGGTGAAGGCCCTCATAGCCCACCACAATTGCCAAGGCCATTACAGGCTCAGAGGGATTCAGACCATGAACACACTGTGCCAGCCCCAGTAGGCAGACGGAGGCGTGCCCAATATGCCTACGCCTTGGCAAAGAGGGAACGTATAGCACATACTCTGACAGTGTAGGCCCCTATGGACTGACACCTCTCCACCTGCACACACAGAAAAATGGATGACACACAAACATGACCACCTGTAAATTGTAATGTATAGGTGGCCCAATGTGTGACTCCTACATAGGCAGCCCTCAGACAATGTAAACATAACACAACAGCCAGTGGAACACAGAATGCCAACACCTGAACAGTACATGGGTCTTACAGCATATGGTGATGCTGTGTGCCTGTCACGTTCCCCGCCATATATATATATATATATATATATATATATATATATATATATATATATATATATATATATATGTGTACACATATGCATATATATAATACAGATAGAAAGGGCAATAGAGGGATATATGGTGATATAGATGGATTCAGCGATATCTGCAAGTATAACAGATAGTTCAACGACATTCATAACATCTTGGAGGTACAAATAAATAGGATACTGCCAACCATGGAATGTGTAACATACCGACATGCGTAACCACGAGGCTGAAAGACCGATAGAACACAGTACCGGAACAGTGCATCCGCAAGTAATAGTATGATGATATGAAGGGACAGTTAGTCACCGCTGCCGGTGTCGCGGTCCATGTAGGTACTGTGTTCAACTGTGTCTGTGAGTGCCGTAGTCTGTGTAAGTGTGCATTGAGGGTGCCGTGTGCATCTCTGTGTGACTGTAATGTGTGTGTGTGTCCGCAACATGTGTATGTTGGTGCCAAGTCAGAGGCAGATCAGTATGGTAGGTGTGGGTATAGCTAGCCGTAGGCATACGGTTACTACCTGTCCCACAGTAGGAGGGACAGCCCCACCCTGGGCAGGTGTGTCCTGACATAAAACAGTACAAAGGGCAAATGTCCGAGATGGTAGGACATAAATATGTCCCATATATAATGTAACAGTCGTATTTAATAGTTATGCCTGTATGTAAGAAACTTAAATGTTACATGCAATATGATAAGTAGCCCAAGTCACACAACAATAGGTATGTAGTGAGGATAAAAGTATGTACTACCTGTGTACTGACCGTGGCTACATGTTGGCCTGTAAACATTGCTTTGTGTCCTGCAAGTGTCCAAAAATGACCATATGAAAAGGTGGCAACCCATGGCAAACAGGCTCTTTTAACAACACAACCACAATGACTGCAAATATCTGGGACAGAAATACAAGGGGTAGCTGTCATTTACACATATCCCCTGATATATCGCTGTAATTACGGAGGTATACAAGTAGCAAGCTCACCTGCAGACGATATAGAAACCAATTAACAACAGCCCAATGTACAATCCCGTAACATAAGTCTACTAACTGTTAGCTCTCTAATTAGGGATGGAGCCCACACACATATATAAGGATTATGTAGAAATGCAAAGCCCACAAACCGTATATGTTACGTACAACCACCGACATCCCCCACACTAGAAACTAAAGCAATACAAACTGTAATAGCAGCACAAACATCCAGTCAGTCAATTACATCTGCAGAACCCTCAACATACCGTGTGAGAGACACAATTAAAGGCGTCATGCAAAATTGCAGGCGTTGTATAATGGAACAAACAGCCATGTTACAGGTTTTGATTGCAATACTCTGTTATCAGACGTAGGGATGACAGGTACACCCACATGTTGAACCAAATACTCTACCTGTCACACACAATTCACGGGGGACATGAATCCAAACTATACTTGTCTCCATGCATAGCAATTGCAGTTACACATAACAAAACAAAATACAGACCGTCTCCCCGAAGGTAGGGCAAATAGGCAACGCCCAAGTGGAGAATCCAATTATACCCCACTGTCACCGCGTAATTGGCAAAAGAAGTAGCTGCACAGCTGATATGCAAGTAATTAGTCACTCAGGAACACCAATTGGCGGGATGAATCCACATGTTTCAGGTATCAACGTATATAAGGATGACTTGCCAGACATTCAAACCGTATGCTCATACCGAATAACAGTTGAAACACTGTGAGAGAGATAGAAACGAAATGCTGTAATGACAACAAGGTATGTAGAACGCCCGATATGTAAGGTTATGTATAGCATGATCTGTATTAATTAGTTTTACTGTATGTATAGCCTGGTTTGCATTAATTAAACGTGTCCGCAATGCATAAAGTGGGGAAAGGTATTTATGTAGTGATGTCTTGCTGAGCATACTAATGCTTGTAGAAACTGTGCGTCCAGCAGTGGGACACAAGGTACACAGCACAGACACCACAAGGGATGCTACATGAGGGCATTAAACAGAACAATGCCATACAACCCACCATCAGTGGTAGGGTATGTCCAACAAGGATGTGCCATAGCAGGGGATAGTATATTTTGATATACTGTCACAGCACGCATGTGTATGGGCATGTAACGTTAATGACATATGTAAGGTGGTCCCGCTGTGCAAGTATTCTTTGCATTATGGGATACTATGTAAAATATGTGTAATGTATGGTATTATAGGTAGATATGACAGATATTCTACACAGCATAACAGGCATATCATGCATACCACAGGTATCATCTATTGGTATGTACAATAACAGGATACATATGGCCTGTAGATATGGGACATAGTAATAGCATGATAGCTAATCTAAATGGAAGGGCTACCAAGTAACCATGCACAAAGGACATGTAATACCTGCACAGGTGCATAGTGAGGTACTATGCAGTCTGGCAAGTCCATGTGTAAGCACAACTACAGTGTTCACACTAGTGGCACCTCTCCAGGGTAGTGTCCTGTGAACAGCAGAGCCAGGTGTCACCTGCACCTCTGCACAATATAGCCACTGCAGTGATCCTAGGCCTACATGTGTCTCCCAACCACCAAGGGAGGTATCACATGAACAGTGCTACTGAGTGCCCCTGCATGATATACATAGGACTTATGTTCCACAGCATGGTGAGTGTCCGGTTTGGGAATGTAACCCAGAAGCACATCCCACTCATTGTGGCGTGTGTGCACATATCCATGAGCATGTTGCTCACAGTGGCCTCTGCATATGTCGCGTATGAGGAGTATATCCATCAATAATGTTGTGGACATGGGCCCTGTCTGATCAGCAGAGGTCACCCCTGAGTATGTAGTATGCAAATGTGTACAGATGTGGTGTTCATAGTGCAGCCACATATTTAAACTGTTGGTGCTCAGTAAACGTCATGGCGTGTTAATATTGTGGCATGTAAAGCTGTAGCTGTTGTGTAAGGTACACCCTAAATGGGGTGGTGTACCCTTGAATGTATGTAGATGTCTTGAGTTCAGAGGTACAATGGGTGCCTATGTACCAGCTACACACCCAGTACAGATAGGTGTGGCCATGTAGAAGGATATCCATGCCACAGTGGCAATACGGTAACCACAGGAGTGGGTGTGACATATGTGTGTACTGCAAACATGTACAATGTGATATGTATGTAGGGGACTACCATCCATGTGATAGTCAGTGGGTGAATGGTGTAATGCAAAGGTGATGTGCATGCACCTTGCGTCATGCAGCTTGATGCCATGGTAGTCATATTATGTATCTGTCACAGTGACACCCATATGGTTGGAGTCAGTATCAGCTGGTGGAGCAATCATGGTGCTTGATATGTAGGGGTTTGAAAGCTAGGCAGGGAAAGTCCCCTGTGCCAGCCTGTTCTGCAGGGAAGCATATTCTGAACATGAAGGGCCCTATGACTGAGGACCGTGGTATGCCAAATGTACCTGACATGTAGTAGGTACTATGGTATGCTGGCCTCACTGTGAGTCCTGTCCATGAGCCACATAGCATAACATCCTGAGACACAGGGTATGATGTGCAGGTGGATGTGTATGTTGTCAATACCAGAATGGGGAATGGTGCTGAAAGGCAATGAGAGGACAATGTAGGATGTGTGGACTCCCGTACCATCAGCAACTGCCCTGGTAACTGTATGAAAGGAGTCTACCATGTGTAGGGGCCATGCTCTGGCCTTAACAAGCCCAACCCGGGTGGCAGCAAACGACGGGAGCCCAACAATGTCTCTGTGAATGACGTCCTTGATGATGTGCCCCATAGCCATGCAGAACAGTCCAGTCAGGTGTGTAGGACTATAGTCCCACTCGTGCAATGCAGTGCCACCTGTGTGTAGTGTGGTAAATGCTGCTGTATGCTATTCAGGGGCTACAATGTCTGAAACAAGGCTATTACTGAATATGGTAGCCTAGTGGGGAGACAGGTAATTCAGAGGTTGGTGGACATCACAGCCTGGGACGTTGGAAGGTGACATGGGGCCAGTGTCCCAGGACATATACAGTGTAGGTCAGTACTGTGTAGGTGTGACCACAGGGACACCACAATGTTCATGTATGGATTGCGGCCCTGTAGTGAGTGAGAGGGTGTACTGTCAGCATTGAATCCATCCTCCAGCATGTTGCCAACAATACCTGGGTCTGCAATGTTCCTGAGTGACTGTTGTATGTGACAGCAGATGTGGGTGTTGCCATCGAATACTGACATACCACCATAATGCCAGGTGGTACACCCCGGAATGTGTGGCAGTCAAGTTTACGTAGCTAGTCTTGGAGTATGTGATGAGGGACCCTGTGGCCCCACCATGGCTGACCAGTGAGCCAC
This sequence comes from Protopterus annectens, assembly GCF_019279795.1. NCBI lineage: Eukaryota > Metazoa > Chordata > Ceratodontiformes > Protopteridae > Protopterus > Protopterus annectens. The sequence continues at coordinate 80,707,794 of NC_056727.1, read as the reverse complement.
CCCACACATGGGAATGTACACCACTGTGCAACAGCCTACACCTGTTGTTGTACATCATATGTCCATGGAACATGACCACCAGAGTGGCATCTGTTATCTGGTGTGTACCATCATGGCTCTGTGTGGAATAGCATGATCCATGCAGTTGTGTACATGCTAATGAAGTGCACTGGGTTATGTGTCAGCATTTGTATGTGCATTGTCCATCTGCATGGATGTCATGATGTTAGCAACCGCTGTCAGCAGACGTCTGTAGTAGGTGTTGTAGTACACATGTACTGTGTATGCTGTGATGAGTGTGTTGCCAGGATGTGGCTAACAAGGACGATTAGCATATGTTCAGAATCCACTAATGAGGGGATAACCCCAGGTGTGTAACACCAGTCACATGGTGGTAGTGTTCATGCCAAGGATAATGTAGGTCTTGGAGGTGGTGTGTATGGGTTGATCCAGCAGAGCAGAGGGTATGACTCATGGATGTATTGGTACATGAGTGGCTATCCCAGTGAAGTGTGGGGTAGTGTCAGTCACACATCAGTAGTAGCTGTCTGAGGCCCACTGTCCACTATACCAACATAGAAGGTATGTTACCCGTGGGGTATGATGTTGACTCTGTCGCTTGCTACAATGTATATAGCAGTCCCGGACATAGTTAGTTGCACGTGGAGCACCTTTGATGCATTGTGCTAAGCAACTTGCCAGGATGTGTGCAAAACATAGTGGGATATGGGAACCCTTCAGCTGTGGGTGTGCTGGTCCAGGTATGTGCCTGAAAGGTTTGGTCTGTCTATAACCTGTCATTGCAGGTGTGCTCTGCAGAGCCTAGAGGCAGGTCCCAGTCACTGCAGAGATGTTTGAGTGGTGCATTATAAGGTGTGCCTTGCCTGCGTGCGTCACAGAGAAAGATGCAAGCATTGTGTCACATGACCCCATGTCATGCCTGCCAGTTACCACCCTGCCAGTGACAGTTATTGGAAACTGTGCAAGACAGGCAGTATAGAAGCAGCAAGCCTTACATGTGAGCTGTACTCCCAGGGCTGACATGTGCAAGTCATCTGTGCCACAGCATTGTGTTTGACCAGGACAGTCATAGTGGACAGATACCACATGCCTGTGGAATGAAAATAGGAGCATAGGCAACTGTTGAAGTGACACAGTCGGTCATTGTACAGTGGTATCGTGTCCGGACAAATGCAAAATGCTCCCCAGGGCTAGGCCCACACCCTCAGGGCTATAAGACTGGTGAGCTATTGCATGTCCCTGCACACGTAGTCTGTGAAGTGGCATCACAGGGCAGTCACACTAACATGGCGAATGACAGACATATCGTACCTTGTGAGGTGTGGCATGGGTGCATAGGTTATGTTGCAGAAGCAGTTACCCGACAGCAAGATGTAAGCGACTAACGCCTTGCGTAGCCTGCTGTGTGGAACTGCAGTGTGACTCCCTACAGAGTCAGCTATGACTGGTGTGTTGTGAATGTTATAACTCACTATTGGCTGTATGTGATGGGCATACATGAGTCTGTGGGCTATAAGCTGGTGATGTTGTCTTCCATGATGGGGGCTACCTCTGGTGCCTACAGTGAGTATGGAGATGTACTGCACAAGTTGTCCCCGTAGGTGTGGCCAGTGGTGTAGATCATGTGAGACTATGTGATGGGTGGGGTGTGTTGCGAATGTTACACATCCCCGAATGACTGTCAGGTGCAGTCAGGGTTGGTGGCAGCATTACCCCCAGCCATAGCTGTCAGCCTCCTGTCCCCAAACTGAGGAACATTAGTCCTTATACCGTGTGACAAATGGGCAAAACATGGAACACTTACAACTGGCTTACTAATAGCGTCAACTAGGAAGGGCATATGATGGCTAAAATAGGCTGGTCTTACGTATAAAAAAGATATTCCAATGAATTAATATGATTCCCATCTATTTAGCCATGGCTAGCAGGTAACCTATGTACAACAATGAATGTGTGACAGACCCTTCCAATGTGGAACCTTGAGGAACATGCACCTTTTAGAACCCCAAATGAGGTGCGTTCCCCGTAATGAGGTACACCTGAGAGCTATGGGCCCAGCACAGCTGCAGAAGTGCATCCCCCACAGGCTGTAGTGCTGTATGTTGGGAGGTGAGCATTGAATGTGTACATGAGACAATTGCTCTATTGCCACATGTACGACATATCTCTCATATAGACAGGCAGTAGCACTGGTACGTGACAGTTGGACATGCCTGTATATACAACCATGTCCCACAGGATATGTGCGTTATGTGTGTACAACAGCTGTCATACCTTAAGCAATCTGGGAAGTGTAGGACAGCCAGTGTACCTGTGGGAAATGGTGTGGAATGGGCACTATAGTAATCAGTAGCTCATGACATGCTCACATGTTCTGAACAAGTGCCTAGCATGACCATACAATACAGATAGGGTGTTGGATAATATCAACCCACAAGTGGTGATGACAGTCATTTAGGGTGGCACTGCACTATAACCCTGCTGAGTATGGTGTGCATGTCCATGAACCATTAGCACTGTAGATGTTAGCAGTACAGATGTACAAGACAGCACGGATATTTGATTACAAATACCTTTGCATGTCACAGGAGTGTTCCACCAGTGGCCTGTTGACAGACTCACAACTACAAAAGGTGCAAGAGTGACATGTGCACAGCACATTAGTGCCAGATACAGTAGAACAGGGTTAATGTGTTGTACCCCGTCCTCATTGTAGCCCATACCACACAGACAAATGTTAGGCATCTGTGTATGTAAGGTTGTGAATGGCCATGACCTATCAGTATAGCTGTATCAATGTTGTGAACAACATACAGAATGGGCTGTGTGAGTGAGGTGTTTGACATATGTGCACAGTCTGATGGATGATACCAGCAGTGTCACCGCTAGGTGAACATCCCTGTACCCATAAACTACTACCTAGGCTGTGGTCAACATTATGGCCACTGTGTAAGGGATGGTGTTGTGCAGTGCACCCCCTGACATGGTGACGTCTCCAGGCCCCTTAGGTAGTCATATGAGGTACCCATGTCATGTCAGGGTGACATCCATGAGCACGGAGATCACTGGACAGGCATATACAGCACTGTGGTGACCAATATTGGATAACATACCACCTGTAAGGGGTAATGGCTATGCATGGTTGTGCGATACCAGCCTTCACAATCCACACCTCCACTATGCAGCATGCTGTCTACCTTGCAGAAGGACATTTGCTACACCATGATGATGGACATGCTACATGTCCATATCCTGATCTATATGACATATGTCATGGACAGCCACCGTCCTAATGCTAGGATCGCCACAGGCTGGACAGATCCCTGTGCCATATATGTGGCATACTCCCGCCATACCATGCAACCCTGTCCATCAAAGCTGCACATGTCATCCCAGTCATACATGGTGTGATGGCTGCATGGTAGATGTACTATCAACTGACTGGATCAGTAATATGGCACTGATGCACCTTGCGGTGGCACAATGCCTGTCTGTTACAGCGTGGAAACCATGCTTGCACATGCTATGGTTGATGACCATCCCTGCGAATGTCGTCTGACTAGCCATTGTCCCATGTCTATCACATGTGCAATACAGGCGATCCGTGGCAGGATGTTGAACAGTTGTACAGTGCTGTGTAGATGTATATGGCAAAACACATGCATGTACAGGTGTCCATGTGTATGTGTGCATTGTCACTGCTCAAGTCCATTACGGCTGTGTCTGTGTTGATATGTGACATATACACAGCATCCAGGTCAACAGTAGTACCGTGGACACATCAAGGCATGTGCAGATAGGTAAGAACACAAGTGCAGGCAAATAGACATGCCCACAGCAAGACAGCATTTACATGGAGTATGAACACTGTAATGAGGTGACACACATATATGGTGATGATATCCAATGCATAATGGGTGTGACATGTGTGACACAAACACGCCAGTCATGTCAGTGTCATGATGCTTTGCAAAGATAACTGTGCAGATGTAGTAGATGTCATAGAAATGTATGTGCAGCAGTATCTCTGTACATCTCTGAAACTGTGACCTGTCACCATCATTATGTCTTACAGATAATGCCCCGTACACGCCTCCCAGCATACACCCGCCAGGAGGATGATGTCCTCATCCCACAGCTCCATGACAGCTATGACTTGTTGTTCAGCCATGTGCCACAGCATGCCCAGCAGCGGGATGACCTGTGGCAGGATCTACGCAGGAGGGTGAACGATGTGGGTGGCCATAACCGCACCTACCAGCAGATGTGCAGACACTGCACGGACCTGATACAACATGCAAAACAGCATGCCACTGCAATCACCAGGGAACAAGGTGGAACAGATGGTGGGCCACCAACCCAGCCCCCACTCACACACACCGAGGAGCTACTGGCCAGTCTGGGGACACCCAGGGAACAGCATCCAGAAACACTAGCTGCCATCGTGGAGGTGGGTGTCTCCCAACCAATGAACCTGGAGTTGCCTGGTAAGTCAGTACTGCACATATGGCTATTATATCCCATGTAGTTGCATGTGTCACTGTACATTATGTAAAGTAACAACATATGCCAGGTATGTGGACACACATGCTGCATACTACAGTATGCTATGTTGTGTATGCACACATGTGCATACTATATGCTATTACACAGGTGAATGTGTTCACATGCAAAGTGCAACCTGTGGCTGTCATATGTCATGTATAATGTTCATACTGGTGTGTCACCCCTATACAGGTACCTCTGGCGTGCCGCACAGACATGGGTCCATTGCAGGTGAGACTGTCATCAGTATCAGGCATGTTACAGTGTAGATCTATTTGCCATGTGGCCAGTTAACACTTGCACACCTGATGTTTGTTCCAGTCATGATATGCAGGTCGCACCACCCTTCATTCACACACGCCACCCATGTGCAATATATACAAATGTAATGATACACCGACTTGAAACCACAGTACTTGTCATTGCGCCATGTGTGGTCAGCTGTGCATACAACGGTGGAGGTGTTCTACAATGGAGGCATATGTAGTATGCATTGGAACAACATGTGTGGTATGCACGCAGTACCACACAGTGAGCTGTGATATGGGCAGCCCACAAGTGTCACCATTGTGTCATATGCCCCTGCATTGGGTGCACACACTGTGATGTGCCACCTGACATGTCCCAGACATGTAGTGTTCTGTCTGCAATATTGTCACACTATCGCATGACCTATACCCCAGATACCAAGCATACAACCCATTATCTGCATAGCCCTGTGGATTGTGACATATCTGACATCTATGGGTGTTTGTCATATGGGAAAACACAGACATGTGGAAAAGATGCCCATCACACACAATTGGCCAACACATGTGCACACATGGCCATGGGGGATGGCCAGAGACATGTAGCCACACAGTACTTGGGATGTGTATACACCCTGTTGCACATTGTCCACACATGGTCCAATTATAGCCTTAGTTGACCGATTATACAGTTGATGTGGTACACTGGACAATCTAAAAGCCTGTGCACAGCTACTGGAGGTGTCACTGAAGTCTACCATATACGATCTGTTAAACATCACGACTGTGTTGCAGTTATGGCTATGCAATGTGTACATATTATGCATTCTACAGCAACATACATGCCTCATGTTGCCATGCAATGGCACAGTGTCTGTACTTCACACTGTATAGCAATGTAGACGGCTCACACTACCCTCCCATGCTCATGCACATTTGCTAAACATGCATTCTATCTGTAGGGCATACACAACACTGCAATGTGAAGCCCATTATGATGCTGTACATGTGTCAGGACACCATTGTGTCAAACATGTATGCATGTTAATGCACATGTCAGCAGATTACATGTCAAGGTCACGTCAGCCATGTGTACTGTTATCCTGTTCTGGGCCACATGGTGTATCATGGGGATGCATGCATACTACCATGATTGTGTGAACTGCATGGTTACTGATATGACACCTGCTTGCTCTAGTGTGCACCCCAGGGAGGTATGCTTACTAACACTATTAATGTCTGAGCTGCATGCCCTCTGCTGTATCGCAGGCATGCTGCATGCCATCTGACAAATCACATGCATGGTGTGTCTGTGTGTGTCTGTGTTTGTGTGTCTGTGTTTGTGTGTGTCTGTGTGTGTCTGTGTCTGTATGTGTCTGTGTGTGTCTGTGTCTGTGTCTGTCTGTGTGTGTCTGTGTGTGTCTGTGTGTGTGTCTGTGTGTGTGTGTCTGTGTGTGTGTGTGTGTGTGTGTGTGTGTGTGTGTGTGTGTGTGTGTGTGTGTGTGTGTGTGTGTGTGTCTGTGTCTATTGTACTTTACAGTATTTCTTTGCATTCACAGGTGATGTAGGTGCGTTACCCTCCTGCGGTCCATCTGATGTTAGTGTCCCCACAGATACTAGCGTTGATGAACATATGCATGAGGTACAGGCAGGGTTGTCAGGGGCTGAATCTGTGCCAATGGTTACCATCCCAGCTATGTCCCCCTCTTCCCCACACACAGTTCTGCTGCCAACACATACCGCATCACCGGTGGCCATAGAGGAAGGACAGTCAGCATCTGTTGGCGTGGAACAGGAACGTATGGTGGCTACAGAAGGTGTGTCTACACACCATGGTGTCAGTGTAATGACTGCAGATGTGCCACACAGGCATGTGGCCGGTGCTGCTCATAGGAGGACCTCTGGCAGACATGCACCTGCAGGACAGAGCGTAGCAGCTGGTATCACCAGATGCATGTTCCAGACTGTAATGGCGGCACAGGCATGTGCTGAATGGCAGAACAGAGAAGGGCAGAGGCTGCAGAGGGCTGCTATCCATACCCTAAATGACAACATCCAGGCATTGGCAAATGCTCAACAGCAGATTGCTAATGTTCTGGATAGGCGATTAGGTGAAATGGTCGGAATCCTTGACCGAGGCATGGCAATCCGCAAGTGGGAGCTGTCTGTGCTGGAACACCTGGTAGGAGTGAGGCGTAGGCCACGTGGACGTAGGCCAGCAACACCACCTAGTGTAGGTCGACGTGAGCGTGCCACCTCACATGCCCGCTCCCATAGTGCCGGTAGCAGTAGCTGTGCAGCTGGTGCTGCGCTGTCAACACCAGGACACAGCAGGCCACGTGGACGTGGCCCTGGATGGTCTCAGTGGGGACACGGTTCCAGCAGACATGTGTCGTCGGACAGTAGCCACTCTGTACCTCCACCTGGTAGTGCCCGTGCAACCCCAGGCAGGCACAGGTCACGTGGCCGTGGACGGACACAGTGAGCTGTACAAACTGCTCAGTACAATCTGGGGCTGTCAATTATACCCCGAGTAGGCATCACAAATGGCAGAACTGTGTACACACATACACGCACACAGCAAACACAACTGTAGGGCTCCACAACATCCACATGCATTCTGCACATACATGTCCAGTCAACTCACCGGCCCTTACACACACACATGATGATATCCATTGGTGCAGCCTTTGCCCCTGGCAAACATATCACCCTGTGCATATGATGAAGCCTGTGCCGCATCCCTGTCATCCACACCATCGGTGCAGGGTTATGCACAAATATTCTGATGTACAGGGTGAATAGCATAGTGAGAGGTGTATGTAATACCTGTGTATGCATAGTGAGGGATGTGTATGTTGTTGTGGTTGTGTGTGAATACAGAGAGATGTGTATGTGACATAGGTTGTGTACTATGTCGTGTACCACGTGTTATGCATGTGGTACATCAAAGGCATACCATGTAGTGCAGGTGCAGCATGCATTGTGATGTGTTCACGGTATGTGTCTCGGTTACATCTGTAGCACCATGTTGGTTGTGATACCCTGGTTCCCTCCTATGGTGTACTTGCATGTGCCTACAGGTAGCAGTGTTTGCAGTTCCCCACGTGTAACTGTGGATTACTCACAGGCACATCTGTCAATATCAGCATGCTACATGTACCCTCAACCTGACTGTTGGACACACCAACATAACACAGATGTCCACACATATACTGCACCTGACGCATGTGGTCAGTGCCACAGGCTACACTGGACAGAGACGTGACATACATAGCAGGACACATTACAGGTATGGTGACATGGTGCAAGGGTTGTATAGAGCGGCCTGGCCAATGATGATGTGAGGTGTCACTTGGTAGCTGGAGGCCACACTGTGCAGCAGTAGGACCCTGTAACAGTACGGGAACATGGCCGCATTCACGGGGTGTACACCACTATAACGCACACCCCATAGTGTGCAGGTGGAGACCCTTGCCTGTGTGGTCATCACCCTCACAGTACTATGCACCCACACAATGTGTCACAGAGAAGGGTATGGTTGGGACCTATGGCATCAACAGGGTTGTGCAATGCATCACCATTACGGGTTAGTCACCACGTGGGGCTAGTGATCATTTCCCACCGTATATTAGCATACACCCTCACACCAAGCACCAGACATACATACAGAGACACATACACTGTGTTGACCACACATGTGTATACGGACAGCCGACGTGTGTGATGCACCACACCGGCCGATGTCATGTTTCCCACACTGACGTATGTACAGATCTCTACAATGGTGTACAGGGATGTGTAGCAACTGGGACATATTCACCACGATATGTGGCATCCCTGGTCACACATTCGGACACACATGGCAGTGCTGGGAATGATACACCTGCCATATGATGACACGTTTGATAGACATGCAGCGGTATTGATTGCATTATGTGTACCAACGCTATATCTGGCAGATGTGCTGCTATATGCACACGGGAGGTTGTAGGTGTTACAGTTGCCATGTGACATATAGTTGTTAACACCTGACCACTGTGTATGCATTATGTCAGCACCATCACGTAACAGTGACATAGCGTACTGTTTGCACATGGCATGATAGGATGGTGCGTGACACAACTGTGAGCCACCCCCTGCACACATACATCTAGAAAGGTGGTTCACCATGTTATGTACATACATCCCTCCATACGTGCTGTTTGTATGTCACCGTATACAGGTGTCAATGATGGGTCTGAATTGCATCTGCATGTTGTAGGTAGGTACAACTATGTTACGGACATCGGCCAATGCACATGCATGGTTGCTGCATGCACAGTACAGATGTCACATGTGTCTCCTGTTGCCATGTTTGTATGCATTGCTATTGTTGGACATGTGTGTTGACATACATAACACATGGACTGCGGTATGATATCATGGGTGTCACAGGCAACCAGTACAAGGGTATGTGTCCCGGTCAACACTGCTACCCCCTGTAGTGTGAGCATTAAACAGACATGGGCCCACCTTCCATTCGTGTGTGTAGCATTGATTAGGCCAGTGTTATGCATGTGGTACATCAAAGGCTATGTATGTATGTGTTGTGTGTGCAGTCCATGCACACATCCACACAATCACATGTATGACATATCCAGACATGTGTTCATTGATGTACAGCAACAGTCAGGTGTCACAGCTGTGTAAGGGCCGTGGTATGTGTTGAGCCGACCTGTTCATGTATACTGGTATCATTGAAATGCATAACACCTGTTGGATCCCTGTTGGTACATGTGTACTCTGCACAGCTGGTGTACACTGCTGTACAGCCCAGTGGTCATGTCACATGGTGTTGTGAGACTGTAAGGCTGTGTAGTGCTGCACCGATGACATGGTGCTGACTTGACAGCTACAGTGTATACTGCAGTGTGTCCGTGTGTGACCTGCACCTGTGACAGCTGTGATGGCATGTGTGTGTACAGGTCACTGCATGTGTGACCGCCCTGTGCGTGAGGACAGTTTTACTTTACTGTGCCCTTCTGTACTGTGCCCTTCTGTGTGTACACTCCATCTGCATGCAAGATGGCCCTTTGCAACTGCTAAGTGTGTGAGCATGCCCAGTATGCTATTGTGTAGATGGACACACAGTACATTCCACACTCCGCCCTTCCGTGATTAGACTCCGTGTGCATGCAAGTTGGCCCTTTGCAACTGCTAAGTGTGTGAGCATGCCCAGTATGCTGTTGTGTAGATGGACACACAGTACATTCCACACTGTACCCTTCCGTGATTAGACTCCGTGTGCATGCAAGATGGCCCTTTGCAACTGCTAAGTCTGTGAGCATGCCCAGTATGCTGTTGTGTAGATGGACACACAGTACATTCCACACTGCGCCCTTCCGTGATTAGACCCCGTGTGCATGCAAGTTGGCCCTTTGCAACTGCTACGTGTGTGAGCATGCCCAGTACGCCGTTGTGTAGATGGACACACAGTACATTCCAAACAGACGTGTGATACTAAGCGTGTGGGCATGGCCATTGACATCCTGTATAGCCATGGTGGTCATCCAGGCAACCGATGTCCATTTTCAATGTCACGATGGATGCCTACATTGAACACACTGGTTGCTCTCTCGAAGGGTGTACTGTCTGTGGTGCATCCCGTATCTATTTAGTGTTGTAGTGCTCCGTAGATATTTAGTTGGTCCGATGACAGCACTGCCGTGTTTGTGTACGTCTACCTTGGGACAGTAATATGCTTTCAGACTGCTCACTCTCTAAACATTCCCTATCGGCATCTTTGCCTTTGCGGATGATGTCACCCACCTAGAAGTATGCCTCTGGAAGTGCTGTGTTCAGTAATCTCGGTAGTGCATTCTGTAAATGCGTAATGCTGTACTGTGATAAGGTAGTTAGGTGTATGTTCAACTCCTGGCCCTGCCAAGTGTGTGTGTGTGTGTGTGTGTGTGTGTGTGTGTGTGTGTGTGTGTGTGTCTGTGTTTCCAACTGCCTGGGAACACAGTAATGTTTTTAGATGCCTCACAACACATACATTCCCTATTGGCATCTTTGCCTTTGTGGATGATGTCACCCACCTAGAAGTATGCCTCTGGGAGTGCTGTGTTCAGTAATCTCGGTAGCGCATTCTGTAAATGCATAATGCTGTAGTGTGTTAAAGTAGTTAGGTGTATGTTCAACTCCCAGCCCTTCCAAGTGTATGTGTGTGTGTTTCCAACTGCCTGGGGACACAGTAATGCTTTTATATGCCTCACAACACATACATTCCCTATCGGCGTCTTTGCCTTTGCGGATGATGTCACCCACCTAGAAGTATGCCCCTGGGAGTGCTGTGTTCAGTAATCTTGGCAGTGCATTTTGTAAATGCATAATGCTGTAGTGTGATAAGGTAGTTAGGTATATGTTCAACTCGCGGCCCTTCCAAGTGTGCGTGTGTGTGTGTGTGTGTTTCCAGCTGCCTGGGGACACAGTAATGCTTTTAGATGCCTCACAACACATACATTCCCTATCGGCGTCTTTGCCTTTGCGGATGATGTCACCCACCTAGAAGTATGCCTCTGCGAGTGCTGTGTTCAGTAATCTCAGTAGCGCGTTCTGTAAATGCATAATACTGTAGTGTGTTGAAGTAGTTAGGTGTATGTTCAACTCCCGGCCCTTCCAAGTGTGTGTGTGTTTCCAGCTGCCTGCAGACGCAGTAATGCTTTTAGATGCCTCACAACACATACATTCCCTATCGGCGTCTTTGCCTTTGCGGATAATGTCACCCACCTAAAAGTATGCCTCTGGGAGTGCTGTGTTCAGTAATCACGGTAGCGTGTTCTGTAAATGCATAATGCTGTAGTGTGTTAAAGTAGTTAGGTGTATGTTCAACTCCCGGCCCTTCCAAGTGTGTGTGTGTGTTTGTTTCCAGCTGTCGGGGACACAGTAATGCTTTTAGTTGCCTCACAACACATACATTCCCTATCGGTGTCTTTGCCTTTGAGCATGATGTCACCCACCTAGAAGTATGCCTCTGGGTGTGCTGTGTTCAGTAATCTCGGTAGCGTGTTCTGTAAATGCGTCATGTGTAGTGTGATAGGGTAGTTAGGTGTAAGTTCGATTCCCAGGCTGGCCAGATGTGTGTGCTTGCTCCCGTCCACCTGGGGACTCAGGTTATGCTTTTAGACGCTTCGCAACACAGATATATCCTGCTGACGTCTTTGTCTTTGCGGATGTTGACACGCACCTAGTAGAATACCTGTGTGTCTGCTGTGTTTAGTAATCTCGGTAGAGTGTTCTGTAAATGCGTCATGCTGTAGTGTGATAGGACACTAATGTGTAGGTTCAATTACCAGCTCTGCCACATGTGTGTATGTATGTATTTCTCTCTCTCTATATATGTATATATAATCTATTTTCTGCCCATAACTCCGCTCTTGCATGGACAGCTGACTGTTTCATGTATCGCATATTTGCACAGCTTTTACATACCAATGGGGTATATTGCAAATCCCAACATTGTCCACGCAACGTCCATGTTACAGGCAGTGTTACATGCCCTTACAGGCGTTTGCTGTATATCCTGGCAGACATCTATACTTGCTGTACTCTCACTGTACTCGTACACGCCGGAGGCTTCATGTATCATGGCCTAGTTTTGATGTGTGTATGTCTATTTGTGCTGTGTGCATGACTGTGGGTATGTCCCACGATCATCATTTGTAAAAGTGACAGCCCTATAGGTACGTCATGTAGACTGCTGTGTCATTTGACATGTCAGCACATACCTGCAGACAGTACTGAACGTCCTACTGCAGCGCATTTCATACCTTCTGCGTTATCTTGCAGTCGATATTACTGTTTCCTCACACATGTATCTGTTTCTGTTCATACCACTCCACCTCCTAGAGCAAATTTCTGGACAAGGCCTTATCTGATAGTGGGACACATAGGGGCAGTATTGACATGTTGCTCTTACAAACATAGGTAGTTGACACAATAATAGGTTTTGCATTAGTATGGCTTTTCTGTCGGATTTGGTGTCTTAATCACATGTTTGTCATTATTTCATGACTTCAGTTATCAGGGAAGTGCCAGAATGTTACTGATGTTACGTGGAACACACCAAACATATGAGGCAGAACTCTGCATATTCTGCGTAAATCTGTACAGTTGTGGAGTATATGTCTGATACAAAATATCAACTTTCTGACACCAATACACACACTGTATGGCAGCATCACAGGCCATACACCATTACATTTATATTGCAGGACACACCCACCCAGACAGTTGCATTCCTCACACAGGCCAACAGCTGCTTATCTACACTAATTGGTCTATCATGTACTATATGTGTGCGCCGGTATTTGCGCTTTCCGTCAGTGGCAGAGCTCACGTACGAGTATGGGGGACTGGACATTGTTACAGTGACACTGCATGACACCCTGAGGGACACATTACTTTTGTGTCTATTAACCTTCCACATTGACATTCACAGGGCATACATTGTCATTCACATTTGTCGGAGTACATGTATATGACTTGTACATGTTTTCTCATTTGTCCTGATGTCTTTCTTCTCACCTGTCCACCTAGTATCACTAGTTGTGTACATGTATTTTGGACAGGTTACCTTCTTACTCCTAACCTGTACACATTATGGGTAAATGCCCTGACGTTTGACCTTTGCCCTTGTTACATTTGTCATAGTAATGTGCCTTTCTGGTAAATTGCTGGCAAGGCATTATGAACTGTGCGGTTAGATAATAGTGACTGACATTTCCATTACATGATTAGTAACACTCATAACATACATATTCCTGGCTACGCCAGTATTCTCACAACATTCTGACTTTGTCTGGGGTATATCTAATATAGTCCCTATTTGTATTTCATGTACTATGCCTTAGTGCAGCTGTGTTATTCTGACAGTTTTCCAGTTATGGGTACCATCTTGGTCGTACGCATGTCCATCCATGATAATCGCCTACATGACACTGATATAGGGCCCTACATATTGCCAAAATGGTTTACGCAATATCCAGTGGATGGTTTGCCCCATTATTGAGAATATAGGCGTGTGCTATACCCACATCACTCCCACAGGGCGGGCCTACGAAATCTCTGCCAAACAACACCTAGGTCCATTTCTGCATACCCATGATTCCCATCCCTGACAGCCCTCTACAGTACCCATTACACATGTTTAATGTGTTTGGTACTGAAGTGTGGAGACACTTATATGCACTCCCCACTCTCCAGATATCAGTTCGTACGTCATACATTCTATCGACACATGTGTCATCACCCTTGCACCTGATACTGTTGCATGTACAGCTATATCGTATTTGCTGAGGTCACTTATTTTGCATCAATGTCGGTTGACACTACGTATGGATCAATTTTTGGAGTCCTGCAATGGACACCTATCTGCATGTTTAAAGTGTAGAACTTGCTGGACTGTCACTTTCTGGCCAATGGTTTGGAATGCAGCGGTTTATTCACCTTTCATGCATGTCTGTTTGTCTACCCATATTAGCTATAACGTGGCCTATTTATGTACATATGTCATATCTACAGGACATAAGTCTGTTGTGTATACATATATACATGTACAATCCTCATTTCATAACTTGCTTTGGTTTATGTCTGTGGATTATGTGTATACACATATATCTATATCCATACCATACCTTTCCACTGTACAGATTGTCGCAGAGTACAGCTGGTTGCCTCTTTATCTTCGGTGTGTTTTACATAAATCTGTGTCTATCTGGCAATGTAGTGGCATTTCATTTGAGACTTACGGTGGGGAATTCTGGCAAGCAGTTCAGGTTACGACTGCATACCCTTCAGAGAATCCATGCTACTGACACACCCGTTATTCTATCCACTTTCTATGCTTGTTCTGGCACATATCTGGGGTTTGTCCCTATTTGTACCGGTAGTTTGCATGCCTTTGTCCGGTTTCATACTTTACGGGGTTAACAGGTTTGAGCCACTAACAGCTTAGCCACTAACGTGGGGGAAACAGCATTCATTTACTATTCTGTGAGCGGATCACACACGCACAGGCACACTTGCATTTCCTTATTGTGGGTTACGCGCAGGCGAGCATGCATATCCTTATTGTGTGTTACATATGTTTACTAAGTCTTTGTGCTTATGTGGGCTTTATTACTTGTGACAGTACCAGTATATTATCTGTAATCCGGTTAATGGACGTATGCGAAACACACGTTCACCTTTATATATTTAACTGTCTGTACAGCACAGACGCATTCATTACACTTTCACATTATATGTGCTGTAGTCGTAGTTGAACCGGGACTGCATTCACATTGGCTGGATGCTGTAACCACTATACATTTGGTGTTCTGACTCATTTATATGCATACCCATAGTACATAGCTACATTAACATATGCCTCACCGCTTCACTTACGACACAGTCATCCATTCTCCTGCTGGGAAAAATGCGGTACTACATGTTACACATTCCCTATTCCCTACTGCTCTGGACCCAAGCTGCATATTTAATCACTGCAGGGATATTCAGAACCCAAAGGCTTATAGTCCTGACACATACAGGTCTTTAATTGTCAGGGTGTTCATGTGGTGATCTGGGTTTAGGCTTGTCCGCCTGGTGAACGGAACTGCCCTGACCATGTTCAAATGTCAGACAAAGCACATGGACAGGGTTTGTCCATTTTAAACATTTTATCTGTTTACAGACACAGGTGTTTGGGCACCTGTCAGCAGTTTATGATGTTAGCAATACATAATATGGGTGGGGGTGGTTACAATACATAATTCACGGTGAATGGTGTTCCCATTCACATTTGACTATTTCCTGTATTCATTTTTATGAGGGTTATTATTTTGCACATGACTTAACTATGAATTAACTACAGGTATGCAGTAGTACAGTCAACATATGTGATGGTTTGTTACAGTATACATGTACTGACCTCTGTAATACTGGGGACTACCCCACATCCTTCACAACATTTCATGCTTATGTACATACTATTATTCTGTGAACTTTCGAAGTTTGTGAGAGCAGTAATTACATCTGTCCCTATTTGTCTACCCATCCTTTTAGGCTTTGTCCAGATTTTGTTGCTGTAATAGGTTGAGAGGTGGTGTCGGTATGTGATTGAGTTGAATATATACTGTCGATAATTCAGTGGGGAGTAGGGTTACCACTTGTTCCTCTTTGCGAGGTGAGGTCCCACTTTGGACAGTTGTGTCCTGCGACGACATCTAAGACATGGCAAATGTCCTGTGATTTTAAGACAATAATATATTTCTTATTTTTTTTACTAGTTGCATGATACAGGTATTTTGTATCTGGTACACATAACTATTATTTGGGATAGCATAAGCTATTCAAATGCTATGGAATAAGCTTTTATCTTGGCATACAAGTGTAATTCTGTCCTTTGCACTGGCCAGGGGTATGTTTTATCCTGCAAATTCTAACATTTCTACAAGGGATGTCCCACCTTGGCCATCTGAACAGGTGGCAAACCTAGTGGGGTGACCTGCATGGTGGACAGCTGTTCCATCCTGCGTAGTATGTTTTGCATGTCTGTGTAGAAACTGAACAGTACCGTGACTACACATACATGTTTTGTCCAGACGTGTACAGTACTGGACACCGTGGCATGTAAACAACTCTGAGGTTTCAATAGGTTACTTATCCCACGCGGGATGTACACACATTTTGCCAAAACATGAACGCGCGGGCATTTGGATATATGTAACTGTGATGGGATATTTACAAACGTGGGATACATATTTGCAATCCTGATACTGCCTAGGACAATACTTCCTACTACATATGGGGAATACTCGCTATGTGTAGGTGTACGGCTGCGCAAGGCTGGTAGCTGGATTTGGTGGACATTCGGACATGGTTGCGGGTTATGTGCTGTACAGAGGTTGTTGCGTATTGCATTTGCATGCATGGGTTCTGCTTTTGGATATCCCGGTTCCGCATATAGCATCCTATGTGTATGTGATGGTTACGTTCCTGTTCATGTGTATAGCACATTTTAATATACATATGTTTGTGTGTGTTTGGTATACAATTTGGACTGTCAGGTTTCTTTACGGTTGTTATATAGCCACAACTGCCCAGCTGTGTACTATCACTACCACTGTGGGACTGCTGGTGACCATGCCCATGGGGCTAGACGTGTGTATTGGCAGCGCGCTGACATGATGCGCTTCACTTCCACTGGATATAACTACTGACAGTGCAGTACATTACGGACACACAATTTTAAATATCATTTGTTCCATGGCTGAAACTCATATTGTGTTGCATGCATTTCAGTTTGGTTCTCCATTTTGTGTGGCCAGGAACTGTCTTGCATGCTTTGCATATGTTCCATTATCCACGGACACTGATAGGTGCAATTACTATTGCAGGCAGGCTATAATATTCAGCAGTTTAGGTTGCTCATCGCCAGTCGACATTGACACACCTCCGGGCTCAGCTTAGTAATGCCCCATGCACTCGCTCACGTGTCCTATGCACGTGGATGTGGTGGCGGCGCACCTTCATTAATATGCATATGGCACTACTACACCATTTATACGCTGCACGGCCGGTGCAGGCCTTACACCGGCCTTGCGCTGAGCTTCATGGATCCGGGGGCATGTGTTTTTACATTGTTGGAGAGTTAGAAAATGTGGGGAAAGTTCTTTTTTTTTAATTTAAGATGGGCGATATTAAAACGGTGAAGGATTTATATGTGAAAAAAAACAGTGCATGGTTATTACGGGAAAGGGAGTAAAAAAATATAGAAGAGATGTATACAATTTTGTTTGTAGTGATTTGGAAGACTTGGAATGCAAGACGTACAGATGTCCTGCATAATAAAGTTTGGAATTTTGGCATGATCATGTCAAAAATAAGACTGTGGTTGGGGCAACAAATGTGGGAAAGGGTATGAAGTTTAATATATTCATGTGTCATAATTTCACTAAAGTGTAGATTTTTTTAAATGATGTAAATTATTTGTATAACTTATTTATTGTATTTATTAAGTTATTAATTGTTACAATGATTGAATTATACTGATAATGTGTGATATATATATATATATATATATATATATATATATATATATATATATTTATATTGTACAACTGAAGGATCCCTACTTTTTTTGATAGGTGTTGTGAGATCATTTGCATCCTCTTGAGCTATCACCCACTCAGGTTACTGAGGCATCTGTTTAACCTCTCATCCAAAGGATGACACTGAGGAGTGCAGTAACACCCTTATGCTGCATTGCTGCATCAGCAATCTATCTAACTGGTGTGGGAACAGAATCCACAGTATTCTGCACCAAAGTTGATGGTGCTACTTGTTGTGCCGCTAACACTGCAAACAAATGCTTGCAGGCATGGTGCAACCACTGCACAACATGTGATGCTTTAGTAGTACATAGTGTGGAAACAAGAGTGGTGAAATAATTGTTGTTGTGGATAATAAACTCAGAACAATGATAAGGCAGCAGACACACTGTAGGACTTCACATTGTCTCTGGGAACATATCTTAGCTACTACTTGGCCTGAGTGAGGCAAGCTTTGTGGCAGATTATCAAGTAGCTAATTCACATTCTTATTTTGCCAAGACTTTTTTGGTGGCAAAACAGGCTGGGCTAATAAGCCCATGGATGCAGGGTTAGGAGAGTGGCCTAATGGTGAAGGTGTTTGCCTTACAAAGACAAGGTGCAGGATTTGAGTCTCACAAGGGATAATTGGCTAGACTTAAAATGGCTCGCAAGGGCAGTTAGCCTAGTACTAATCTATGAACCTATGAAAAAGAGCTACTGGTTTATTTGCCATCTAGAGATCTTTAGAAACAAGGAAAATGCTTCTAGAAAATCTCTGGCTAGTAAACTGAAAAATATCATCCAAATGAAGCTCATATGTAACCTTCTATTGTCAGCCTTTTATCCTAAGGCAGTGTATGAGCTGCCTCATACTTACTAAAAATGACATTTTTTTTAATAGATCTCAAGATCATAGTGGGGCTCTTATGGCACAAGGCAGACAAGGAATCCATTTCTTGAAGGCAGTATATGAAAACAAGTACTCAAGGCATTATCATAGGCTTCAGCATTGTCCCCCAGATTCTTAGTACTAAATTAGCAATTGTTGATATAGAAGGAGACAATACATTTGGGTAACTAGATTAAGGTTCCAGTGAACCCGTAGGCCTTGGAAATTCCACCCAAGGAATATTAATTACAAAGTAAAGCAGGTTGTAATCTGATGACATGACTGGATCCACTACCATGTCACTGGCACTGGCACCAAAGTAGAACCCCAAGTCCAATTTATGTGCTCATCTATGACTTCCACAGGCAATAACCTGAGTAACAGAGGTAATAACCTCAGCATAACTGAATTCCATTCAGTTGTCTTTCGGGTCATGGTTAAGCTTAGACGTCTGGCATGCCTTGGCACCCAGAAGGCTTTGTCAGAAGAAGGATGTGAATTATTTGCTAAGTATGTTGTCACAAAGCCTTGCCTTCATCTTGTGGGTGACTATCTCAAGACTGCTTTGGGCTACATGTGTTTGCATGGACCTGTACAGACTATCAGCTTTGTTAGGTTGCCTATTGTCTTTTTGCTACATATCCTGTATCTCTATGCATTTTTCTTCTGTTATTTCCTCCATATGTTAGTAAAAATAAAATAGGACTGGACAGCATAGGCAGACAGCAGACTATCTTCCCTTCTATGGCCAGACTTTTAGCACTTGTTATCCTAAGGCAGTGAAAAAACTGCCACATGGTTGCTGAAAATGAATTCTTTCTGAATCTAACCGATTCTACCTGTAACGTGTTATCACATAGTTAACAGGAAGGAAGGTGTCTTGAAATCGTATGCACACAGTAAGTATAGCACTCTTTTACCCCAAACCACAAAAATATAACATCTTCATACTGACAACAAGTAAACTGTCATATGCTGATTTCATAAACAATCATCACCAAAGTCTCTTGGAACTCATAAGAAAAGGCATCAATGAAACCCCTCTAATACATCTTTTACATGATCCTTTATCAACGTGTCAGCAACAACCCAGCACCCCTTGGTCAAATATGAATACATCCCCTTCTGGAAACATCCTCAGTAAGTGTAACAAAGATAGGGATACAGTTAGATATCTCTTGGGAGTCAGGGCTCCTAATATATCTTATGTCCGCAGAATCCTTCTCCAGTAAGTTTGACTGTGGCATGATCGTATTCCATTCTGGAGAGAACAACCTGTCACAAAAGCCCAGTAAAAGCATGCAAATGACTTGAAACTTACACATGCTTCAGTCAATAATAAGACTTTGGTTTTGAGTGTTATCCTTCTCTTACCAAGAACAATGCCTGGATTCAAGGAAAAGATATTTGTACTCAATAATTGGCTAAGTAGCTGGTATCATTCCAGGGGCACAGTATGTATTTCCCTGGGATAAGATGGCTGACGATCTTACTTGCTTTGCAAAGGCTGATCTGCACCTCTCATTCTAGGGGTTCTGCATGCTGTACAAATACTTTGCTGCTTCCATTATGCCTTTTTTTAGAAGGAGCTTATCAAATAAACATACATGTACCAACCAATCTTATCACAAGTTGGGAAACATAATTATCAATGGCAGAGTCTTATAAAACAAACAAAAAAAAAAACAGAATTGCCATCCAGACTAAAACTAAATAAACTAAAAATAAATTCAAACTCAAGATAAAAAAATATGACAGAGAATGAGGCTAAAGAAAACTTATTTTAAAACAACAAGAGGTTTCATACTACTAGCCTTCTAGCAGTTGGTTTCATATGGTGTTGTACAAACTGCCTCATACTTACTGAAAATGAATTCTTGCTTAACCTAATAGATTCTACTGTGACAGGTGAAAACACTTTTAGAGCTCTCCTTTGCATTAGTCACCATTAGACATGTACTGGGAAGGTGGCATAATGGTTAAGGTGCTTGCCTTACAAGCATAAAATGCAGGGTTTGAGTCTCACAAGGAATAATTGCCTAGGCTTAAAATCACTTGCAAGGGCAGTTAGCTTAGTACTAATCTATGAGCTATGATGCTTTTAAATTGTATGAGGCACTACTGTGGTGACACTGATGTGTTGGATTGATTTCCTATTTACAAGATGAAAATTGATAAAGCACAACGTAGTGCAAAAACCCCTGTTATTTTGCAATAACATTTCCTAAGCCTTGTTCTCAGACTTGTCTTTTTGATCTGTCTTAACAATAAGCCATCCAGTTTGGAGGCACATCTGCATCTGAATTGAGTCCATATTTACGTACGTGTTATTAGAGTACCTCATACTTATAGGGGCCCTGTGCCTATCACACCTTTAAGCCCAATGACAGTGTTCATCAGGAACTTTATCCCGTCTAAAGTGATACCACATGATCACCCCATTGTGTTCAATGAGCTTCATTTCAAACTAGTTAAGTCAGAATTTCAACTTCTAGCTTATTACTGATCCCCTTTTTTGGCCCAGAAGGATCATGAGAACTTCCTGGAATTCCTTGAAAATATCTGCATAAGACATGGTTGTTTAATCCTGCATGACATCAACTACCCCTCTGTAGACTGGAGGACTTACCCTTCTAATGATTTCAGATATGCAGACTCCTATTTCAATAATCTTTATATGCTCATTTAAATAAATGCATTAACAGCACATTCCCACAAGAACAACATCCAGTGACAAATACAACAATAAACTAACCTAGCAGTAATTAGACTTCACTAAATTGTATCTCATAAACCAGGACATTAAAAAGTAAATTTGATCAGGCTTGACCTGTAGCAATTTAGATTTGTTAAGTGTAGGTTATGCCTGCTAAATTGTGTGTCCTTCTTTAAAAAGGTCATACAGGTGATGAACAGTTGTCACACTGATGAGGCTGCCTACATCGATATGGTAAAGGCATTGGACACTAAATCACATGATAGGATTGTTAATAAGCTAATGATCTTAAATATTTATTCCTGTGTGGTAAGATGTATTACAAACTAGCTCAATGATAGAACAACGTTATCAGAGTCAGTGATATGTTCTCAGTTAGGGGAAAAGGTGACTTGTGGCATTTCCCAGAGTTACGTACTAGGCTCTGCCCTTTTCACATTTAGTTCTTAGACCTAAACACTGACATTAAGGTTCTCTATCTAAGTTTGTTGATGATTATAAACTGGGCATTGTAGTTAGGTTAACCAATGATACATACCAATATTCTTCAGATAGAATTAACAGAGCCACTATTGAAATGTCGGCACTCATAAAGTTGATTGATGACTCACCAAAGAAAAAAAAACTGAAAATGCAGGAGAAGAGTGAATCTCAAACATTGCTCTTCTTCATTAAATGTGTTTTGGTTTTGTACAGGAATCAAGCATACCAATTACCTGATCACAATACATTGGAGAAAAGGGAATATTATGAAAGATGGCCATCTTGGACTTACTATATGTGAGTCCATTCCTTCATCTATTAAGTCTCCATATTTTGGCACTTACTTTAGTGGGTCCCAACATTTCAAATGGTTACCAACTAACACACATTAACTTCTGGAGCACCAAATAAAACCTCAGAGTAAATGCTAAGACATGCAGTATCATCTTTTTTGGTTTATATGCAATTACTAGACACGCACTCTTTGAAACCATTAAGGAGACTAGCCCAAATTACCAATTTCCCCAAAGCACTGTCTAGTTAAGTGGCTTGCTCAAGGTCATACAGTATGCAAATGAAGGTGGAAAGATTCAAACTCTGCACCTTTGGCAGAGGTAGCAGTAAATTAGCAACTCAGAATGTTAGTCTCTGGACTAACAAATTCCTATCACCTGCTGTATCATTATCACTCCACTCTCCAGTGAGTCAGTGATCAAGGGCTCGGGCACCTGGGTCAATAGCTCCGTGTGCTTTGACTACCACATAGCAATTGTAGCTAGAAAATCCTTCTATATCTCATACTAATCACAAAAGGCATCTCACCTACAGCCAAGGAAATTATTTTCAACGTGTACTTTGCCTTGATTAAAGCCATTATACAATATAATGTACCCTTTGGCATATATCTTACTTTATTAAATTAAAAATATTGAAAAAACTCAGAGATTTCTAACAACAAAATCAAGCTCAAAGGATTCTGTTTGAAAAAGCTGCCTGCTGCTATTCCATCCCAGTTGCAGCCCCTGGGGTTTGGAAATGAGATGAACACAAAGCATTTAAAGGGAGTAGCCAAAGAGTCCTATAATTAACTGCTGCCCAGTGAGTTGTGGATATGGAGGTCTTACACTAGTACAAATCTTGTGAAAACAAGGTTTCCATTCCTATAATGCTTAGTTTTAGAAAGAATTCTGACTAGAAGCCTGGTGACATTCAACACTTTCATCTTATATCACATCTGAAGAAGTCTACAACCACCTTGCAACATTTTCCTCCCAATAAAATTGCCTTCTTGGCATATGGCTTCTGCCTCCTCCTCTTTCTAAAGTGTGAATGCACCCACAACAATTATCCAAATCATCACTACTGGACCTTCATCATGTCACGTGTTTCTGTAACTGGTTACAGAACACTATACTTTATATGTAAGACTGAAATTATAATGATCCAGAAAGGAAGAAAGTCATGTCCATTTTTTTCATCTATACAAATCATATTTAAGGACAGTGGCCATATGGTTGACTGAAGGATGGACTACTTGTCAAAGGTATCATTTGTCAATGACATCTGTAATGTATATATGTTAAATGAAAATAATTTGCCATTGTAAACAATGGAAGCATATGCAGTTATTGACCAGTTTGAGGTTCAATGCTGATGTTCAAAGTTAAATCTGGTAAATGAGAGTTTAGAGACACCTTCATTTTGGGACTACAGAGCATTGCTTTACTGCTAGAATTAAAAAAATGAGTAACAATTCACATTTTTTACTGTTATATGGAACAACAATGGAACTGATACAGTGTTGCTATATGGATGTGCAAGATAGAATTGAACTGTCATGCACTGTAGATTAGATCACAAGTCACAAGGATCAGGAGAGGTAAAAGAGGTAAAAGCAGTGTGTGGCTCTTTTCAGCTTAATGAGTGAGAATGGTCAGAAGTTAGTAAAGAAGAGACAGGAAAAGTTCCTTGGGACTGAATGCACAAGATCTTGGTATGGTATCAAAAGGATGGGAATCTATAAATCATTTAGACATATTTGGAAGAGCCAGAGGCTCAACAGGTAGCACACTCATCTCTGATGCTGGATGACAAGAAAAATGCGTGTTCTATTTCTGCATCCTGTGCTTAATGTGCATTAAGATGTGTGCTGTCCTTCAGCACAGACATTAAACCAAGGTGCTCCTTTCTGGTGGTAGCTCAAATGGATATAAATGTTCCCATAACGCTAAACAAAAAGAGGTAGGGATGCTTTATTTATGCAGACATCACATTTTATATTACAGCTCACTAAAATTAATGAATTATACCATTCATGCAGTAATTACAATTTCTTAATAAAACCTTTGTCTCTGTTTTTCTTGTTTAACTTCCCAGCCCTTTTTGCCAACACAATACTTTTATTCTCCTTTTATCCATTCTCTAAAACCAGATTCCCTTCTGTCCTATGCTTCTTCAAAAACAAAATGGATTTCATGTATTTTTATCCCCCATTCCTACTTTTAATATTTTCCCCAAACCATACAATAAAGTGTGGAAATTCATTTATCAGTACATTATAAGTCAAATTCTTACTCGACAATTTCTCACCTCCCTTGATTCTTCAATGTTCCAAAATCGTCTTGTTTTTTTTTTTTTGTCCACCACATATATATATATATATATATATATATATATATATATATATATATATATATAACATTTCCTTTTTTTTTCACTCTTTTATATTGGTTCATAGGTTCATAGGTTCATAGGTTCATACTAGGCTATCTGCCCTAGGGCATTTATAAGCCTAGCCAGAGTGTGTGTGGCTTTCACCACCCCATAGAATGAGAATACTATACCCATTAGTTTGCTGTGCCTCTGTCCAGCAGTGACACAGAGATGATTCCCGGGGTAAACCTACGATCTCCCATCCACTCGTCAAGATTTCTCTTGAACAGAGTCAGTGAGGGGCTCTGCCTCACATGGACTGGGATTCTGTTCCATAGTGTAGGGAGTCTCTGGGTGATGAATCTGTCCCTCCAGCACATCCTATTTATATCCGTGTTGAGGTTTAAGTCTCTTGCTCTCGTGGCTCTGGTGGATTTGGATTTTTTGAGGTGGAGCATGTCCATTAATTCGGGTTGGACATGGCCTTGTATGTCAGGCACAGATCACCTCTGAGCAGACAGTATGCGACTGAATAGAGCTGGAGTTTCTTCAGTCAGGCAGCGTATGACATATGTTTGAGCCCCTTTATCCTTTTGGTGAGGAACTTTTGGGGTCTTTCCAACTGCTGCAGGTGTCGGATAAGGTACATTCCGAATGTGGCGTTGTACTCAATCATTGGTCTGATAAGTGAAGAGTACAGGGGTACAATGACCTCTCCTGATCTGGATGTGAATCCCTTCATGATCAGGTGGGCAATGTAGAAGGTCTTCCTAACCACTTTGGCAATGTGAGTGTCAAAAGAGAGGTTACTGTCAACTTGGGTCCCCAGGTCCCTGATAACTTCTTCCGTGTTTAATGGATTACCATCTATGTGGTAATTAGGGGTTAACTTGTTTTTCCCAAAGGGTATGACTATACATTTTTTGGCATTTAGCTTAAGGCCATGGCTCTGGCACCAGTTATCCATTTCTATGAGACCTCTCTGGAGGATGTCTGTGTCTGATGGAGTGTCAATTATGGTGCCCAGTTTGCAGTCATCTGCAAATTTTGCCAGCCACAATCCCCCTATGTTTGCCTGCACTTCAGAAAAATAAATGCCGAACAAGAGGGGGTCCAGGACTGAGCCCTGTGGGACACCGCTCATGACCGGCTTAGAGTCTGACATGGCACCAGCAACTCTAACCCTGTGGGTTCTGTCCTTGAGCCAGTTTGCAACCCATCTTGTGACATATGGGTTTACATCTAAGCTGGTGAGCTTTTCTATGATGCTCGAGTGGGGTATTGTGTCGAACGCTTTTGCTAGGTCAAGGTAGGCTGTATGAACTGCCTTACCCTCATTAATGGCCTTAGTGACTGTTTCGAAAAAGTCGACCAAGTTCAAGAGGCAGGATCTGCCCTTGACAAAGCCAAATTGGGTAGGATCCAGTGTCTGTAGGTCCCCAATGTCTTTATATATGATTTCCATTATGATCCTCTCCATAGCTTTGCAGACAAGGCTCGTCAAGCTTATGGGGCAGTAATTTCCAGGGTCCGTAGAAGCACCGCCTTTGTGGAGTGGGACCACAGTTGCCGTATGCCATTCTTTGGGTACGTATCCTGTAGTAAGGCTAAGATTAAACAGCAGCCTTATGTGTGGGTTTAGTTCCTCATTGAGTTTGTGTAGCACACAGCCGGGGACACCATCTGGTCCCATTGATGCTGTGTTTTTTGCTTTAGAGAGAGCAGCTCTCACCTGGGCATCTGAGATGTTTGGGAGGCTAGACTCTGGTGGGATAGATATTTCTCCTTTTGGGGAGGGAGGGGAGAAATTTGCACTGAACCTGTCTGCCAGTATGTTGGCAATGTCTGTGGGTTCAGTGATTTTTGTATAATTTTGGACTAATTCTGAGCATATCTGGGAGTTCCACCCAGGTTTCTAACATAGCTAAAGAAGGCCTTATGATTGTCTTTTGTGTCATTAGCGATTTTTCTCTCAAAGTTGGCCTTGGATGATTTTATGAGTGATCGTAGTTTTTTGCTAGTATTGATCAGAGATGCCTTCCCTTTTAGGGATTTTGCTCTGTCATGTAGTAGCTTTCTCCTCTTGTTGTAGAGTTTGTTTATGGCTGGGGTCCACCAGACCGGGCGCCTGCCTTTGGTGGAAAGGGTCTTGATTTTATTAGGGATTGCTTGATCTATACATTCCTGGAGGTGCTCGTAGAAGGCATTTGTAAGGGTTTCAGCAGCGTGGGTTGTGGTTTCCACTGGCTCGGGGGCCTTGAAGGATACCACTCCAGTCTTAAGAAGTGTGAAGTTTGCTTTTGAGAAGTTCTTCACTGTGGTCTTTTTTGCTGGGGTTGGGGGGCGGGATGTGGATCTCCAGTGAGATTAATTTATGGCCTGATCTCACCAATGAGGGATATACTTCCGGTGTGGAGCATTTTGTCCCCATGTTTGTGATGATCAGGTCTAGTATATTTTCTCCTCTTGTGGGAATGGTGACTAGTTGCTCCATAGAATTTGAGTTTATGAACTCCAGGAAACTTTGGGCTAGGGTGTTGGGGCTTGAGTAATGTTCCCAGTCTATGTTTGGGTAGTTGAAGTCACCCAATATGATGGTGTTTGGAGAGACATTCATACTCTCCAGTGTCTTCAGGAAGGCTGTGTGGGTTTCCTGAGTTTGAGAGGGTGGTATGTAGCATGCTACAAACTGTAGGGCAGTTTTACCTATGGTTAATTGCACCTGGATGGTCTCCGATGCTTCGTGGCTTGCCACTAACCTGGAGGTGTGGGTATCCTTTATGAATATGGATACTCCCCCTCCTTTTGTGGTTCAGTCCGGATTTTGGGGCCGGAACGCATGATATGAGGTATAACCTGATAGTGCTGGGGTGCTCTCAGGAGCCTTGAACCAGGTTTCAGTCACAGCACAGACATCGATGTTCTCCATACTGAGGAGGGCTTCGAGGGTGTGCATCTTGAGGTTTAGACTTCTGGCATTGAGCAGTATTACCCTTAGTTTTTCTCCATTTTTGTTTTCTAGGGTGGTAGGTTTATCATTTGAGCCTTGCCTAAAAAAGGCACTATGGGGGCATTGCATAGATACCTCAAAATGCAATTTATCCAATAGACTTCTTCATAAGAAACTTGACCATTACCAAACCTCCTTAAATCTTATCTGTCTGTACTGAATTGCCTTTTTCCTTTTTCACAAGAACAGTCTACATATTCTATTAAATAATATATTTTATTATATTTCAACTAAATTATTCTGTCTTCACTTGTTATATATATATATATATATATATATATATATATATATATATATATATATCTCCTATAACAATGTCATATTCCTGACTGTCATTTTTTTCTGCTATGCTTTTTCTTTTCATATCCTATACACTGTAAAACAACTGTATATATCTTGTATATTAAATTGCTTAACAGCATGGGCTGGCTTCATTAACAGCTGCACTAAGTGCAAAATTTAGTAGGCAGCATGATGCATCATACACATGATATAGCACTATTTGGTATTCATTAAATCACCTTACACTACTCAAAACAAACAAAGGAAAATGGTTTAAGCATGCTAATGATGGCATAAGTAGCCAAATTACATGTTAATTAACCAATCCAACATGGCAGAGCTATTCAGGAAGCTAGTGTATCCATTTACCGTGAAATAGAAAACTTTTTGGATTAAAGCCTAGAGTACACTAAAAAAAAAGGATATTAACAGTTCCTGCTGCCACCATTAACGTGTGTGTGCAGTGGGTTTTAATTCAAGGTGCTACTGCTGCTAGACCTCGGCCAATAAGAAGGAGAGTGTTTGGACCCTGTTTGATTATCATTGACTTCATGGCACAGAAATTGAACAACAATACCAGGTTGACTGGGAAGCATTAAAAATAATATGCAATATCTGCCACCCTCACCTGAGGCCCCAGGGAAATTGTGGATAATCCATCCCAGTGGAAACAAAGGCATGTGTAGCATTATTTATGTTTGCTACAGGTATATTTCAGAGACACACAGGGGATATATTGGTGGTTTCACAGGCCTTAGCTTCCAGAAAATTACATCATCTTCTAAATACAATGCTACAACATGCAGAGGAGCATATCTGCTTTCCATGAACCTCATAGGACAGAGGTATATCATCAGAAAAGGATACCACTCTATACACTGTCAGGTTGTCTGTAATGTCCAAGGGATCATCTACAATGTTTGTGGAGGTAATATAGGTAGTTTTCACAACTCAGACATATGGCTCACCTGCAAGCTGTACACATGGTTTGCTAGGGGTGACTTTCCACAAGGACATCTAACGGGGTTAAAGGTTATGGTCTGGAAACATGGCTCATGACACCCATGAAAAACCTATACCACCCCACTGAGAAAGGATACAGTGATGCCTATGCTCAAACTAGAAATGTCATAGAATATGTATTTGGCTTGCTCAAATCAAGATTCCAGTATCTATACACCTCAGGAGCTGCCTTGCAGTTTGACCCATCCACTTCTGTCAAAGTGTACACTATCATTCTCAGGAGACAACTTCAACAAGGGTAACTAGGGTCAGAACCACTGTTTTTAGTACCATATGTAGGGCCAGCCACTCCAGCAGATACAGATGAGGAGTCTGAGGGAGACCCACCAACTGCAGATGCTGCCAGCAGACATAGAGGTCTACAATATACTATGGCTTTGCCTAAGAGGCAAAGGATAGCATACACATGGAATACCTAAAAGAAAGAATAACAGCCTTAGCAGATACAAATATTAAAAATGATCCCTGACAAAATTCACAACCTTTACTTAACCATGTAATAGTTATATTTGTTTATCATCAGATACAGGCAACCCTAAAAGGAGAGTTCTCACATCTGCATTATTACCAAGGTATGTCCAAAACATGTATAGAAGAACCAATGCATTTGCATAAATGATTACTGTGTTACATAAATTCTCATGTGTCCCTAAGGTGATATATATCCCAGGTGTACAGTAATCTCAGTAATACCTTATGTTTGATATATGCAATGCACTGCGATGGATTTTGCCCACTAATGTGCATCAAGCCTTTCATTTGGCTACTTTATATAAATCAGTTTGCAGGTCATGGGTAGCATAATTTGCACCAGTATAACAGAAAGTAAGAAAAGAACAACAACGGACTGGATATCACCAAGCACGATTTAATGAAGATATAGGTCTCTGACGTCTCGGCCTTCGCCTTCAAGGAGTACAGAATACAAGTGAACCATTTCTTTATATACAAATCAAGTACATCAATTAAAAACAATTAAACAATCAGTTAATTAAAAATTCAATTAGACTGACAACATTCTCCAATTGAAATCTTCGTTTAAACCTTTAGGACATAAAGTTTTAAATTTTAATATATAAACAGTTTCTTTATATAATAACATTTGTTTAATTTTAAACTGGTCTTCTCCATGTTCACATAATTGCTCTAAAATAGTAGCTTGTAACAATTTATCATCATTATGATGCTTCTCAGAAAAATGTCTTGCAACAGGGCTTTCAATTTTATTATTAATGATATCCCTGACATGTTCTAATAAACGAACCTTAAAAGGTCTTTTAGTCTCCCCTATATATACTTTGTTACAAGGACATCTTAATGCATAAATGACCCTCTCAGTGTGACAACAAAAGTAGTTATTAGAGTTAAAAGAAATATTATTAATGTAATTAAAGCTAAGAGTAATATACCTACATGCTTTACATTTGCCACATTGGTAGGTTCCTTTAACTCTAATGTTACTATCAATAGTTACTACTGGATAATTAAACCTACTTTTAACAAGAAAATCTTTAATATTTCGTCCCCTTTTAAATGAGAATTTAAGATTGACATCCAACCAAGACTTGACATTCTCCAGTGTGCTGAACAATTTCCAAAACATAGAAACCATATTAATGAACTTAGATGTGTAGCATCCATATGTGGTAACAAAATATATAACTTCTTGTGATTTCAATAAAGATTGATTTGTAAGAGAAACCAACTTTTTATCCTGTACCATATTATATTTCTGAAAATTCTGCTTACATGTATATAGTTTATTATAGCTATCATCCAGGATAGCTATATCATACCCCCTTGATAAAAAAGAATCATATAGCAACTTCAGTTCATTATTAAATTCCATAGTTTCATTGCATAAACGGGAAATGCGTAACATTTCTCCGTAAGGTAATGAGTATAACGTATGAGGTACATGTCCACTAGAACCGTGGACATATTGTGTTAAACCACCAAATTTCCTATTTATTGAAGTGCTTAACCTATACCCACTTGAAATATCTAAAACCACATCCAGAAACGGCATTCTGGTATCTATAATAAGGCCATCAAAATCCAAACCAAATCTATTTGCTTTCAGGTCTGATATAAATTGTAAAGCCATGGCCTTTTCCCCTTCAACTAAAAAAATTAAATCATCAACATATCTATAATACCTCACGACATTATTATGAAAAAACTTATGTTTATAAATGTATTCAAGCTCAAAAAGACCCATCGCCAGATTAGCATACATGGGGGAAAAAGAAGCCCCCATGGCTGTTCCTTGTTTTTGATGGTATAAGGTTTGATTAAATTCAAAATAATTGTTGGTTAATGAAAAATATAATAATTCAATAATAAATTCAGAAACAGGGGAAATACCTAGAAATCTTCTTAAGGCTTCCATACCAAAGTCATGATTAATATTCGTGTACAAACTTTTAACATCCACCGATATCCAATACATATTTTTGTTCCATTTGATATCATTAATTTTATTCAAAAAGTCAAATATATCTGTCAAAAAGGAAGGCAACTTTTTTACATAAGATAACAAATAATTATGTAAAAATATACCTAAGTTGTGTAGAAAATAATTGCGTCCTGAAACTATTGGACGACCAGAAGGTTTCACTAGATTTTTGTGAATCTTAGGTAGGCAATAAAAATACGCCATACTATGTCCTTCAGTCTGAAATTTATTCTTGATGTCTTTCTTATCAAAATATCCTAATCTAAAACCTTTCTGTATAAGATCATTATATTCAGAAATTGCCAAGTTATAACTATCAAGGTTACTGATCTCATATGTAGTATTATCATTTAAATGCAACATGCACATCTCAAAATAATCATGTACATTCAATACCACAAGTTTATTCCCCTTATCGGCAGGTTTAAATACGATATTATTAGTTTTACTTAGTTCTTTTAAAATATTCCATTCCCGGTGAGACATATTATATTCAATGTTGTCCCTATTCTTCATGAATTCTTCATGACTTATTTCCACAGAATGATTTAACATCTTAATAAAATTAGAAATATCATAATTAATGATTTTAGGTATAAAATTACTATTAGATGGAACATTGTTAGTATCAAGCTTAATATATGCATTGCATGGTTCATCCGACACACAAGAATAAAAGCTGTCATCCATACTAGAGACACTAGAGTCCAATTTGTTTTGTTCGCTATTCGCATTTAAACTAAAAAAGTATTTCAGAAATAGTTTCCTACTAAATCTAAATACGTCCAACTGCATATCATACAATCTAGAGACTACTGTTGGAATAAACTTTAACCCCAATTTTAGAACTGTAAGTTCGTTGTCATTAAACACATAATTAGACAGATTAACAACATAATCGTCCTTATTATTAGAGGTAAAATTACCATCTACCTCTTTTATAGCCGCCCCGTCTGGGCTGTTCTGAAGAGAAGTTGTCTGCATAGTCCCTTTGTCGTTTTGGTCTTGATGTGTCCCTCTGGATTGATGGTTGATCGGGACGAAAATTCTGTTTCATGTGTTCCGGATTTTCTGCTGCTGGTAAATGAGGAAAATCCGTGTCTATCTCTTTGTCTTCCCACGAAGTATAGCCATTCTCTGATGCAGACGCCGAAGAATTTAACGGACGTGTATTACCCGCGTTCTGTTGGAACCTCACGTGCTTACGTCCTCTCCCTCGATTGGTTCTTGACAAAAAAGCTTTATTGAGTTCATAGTCACGTAAATCTCTAATAAGTTTCCCTTTCTTTCTTTCGATAAGTGTCAATTCATAGTCTTTTAATTTCTCATTGACCTGTATGAGAAATTCATCTAAAAAAGATGTAGAGACACTTTTCGATATGTCGCTACACATTTTTTTAATGTCAATACACAGTTCTTTCTGTTTCAGTCGGTCACGTTCAATCAGTATATGCAGCCACTCTGTCACACAATTGTGGGCTGCAGATACCCATCTTTTATGGAACATAATGTCAGTATCCTTAGTGAGATCAAAAGGTGTTGTGGGATCTTTAAACACCCTTAATCCCCTAGGAGTTGTCTCAGTCTCAATATATCTCTGTAGTCCGCAAATATTAAAAAAAGTTGCTGTTTCTTTTACCATTTTTTTCTCCAGGTTTTCTAACAGCGATTTATGTTCTGCATTATCTGGTATACAGGTTTTTCTACCCACACTGCAAAAAGGATTCGGGAAGCGTTTACGCCGTTCGTCTTCCCATTTGTCCCACAGTGTATTGCTCTTGTCAGAACCAGTTCTATTACCAAGTTGGCGTTCACCTCTCTCAGTCCCATTGCTGACAAAGTTATCCAACGATAACTGGCTACCGTCCATGGTATCCCGTAGCACTCGGGGAAATTGTGCAAGTGAATCCATCAAGATAAATAGCAGCAACCAAAGCTAAAAGGAGAGTTCTCACATCTGCATTATTACCAAGGTATGTCCAAAACATGTATAAAAGAACCAATGCATTTGCATAAATGATTACTGTGTTACATAAATTCTCATGTGTCCCTAAGGTGATATATATCCCAGGTGTACAGTAATCTCAGTAATACCTTATGTTTGATATATGCAATGCACTGCGATGGATTTTGCCCACTAATGTGCATCAAGCCTTTCATTTGGCTACTTTATATAAATCAGTTTGCAGGTCATGGGTAGCATAATTTGCACCAGTATAACAGAAAGTAAGACTTAATCATCTATCTACTTTGATTACATGAGTAACATATTGTAACGCAAAAACAGTGAGAGTCAACAATTACAGGAGCAATCATAAATGACTGATTATGAATTATAAGTAAAAGCATTTACTCTGCAATACAGTTTCATTAAGGAAAGGTTCTGAATAAGCTACCATTAGCTAACCACTTTGCATCAGACATATGTAATGATTGGCAGTTGATTTTTATGTACCGGCTTGCCAGGCCTGACGCACAACCTTCAACGAAGGTACGCCCATTCACGCATGTCTCTACACAGAAGACGCTCTAGCTGAGAATCGAACCGGACAGCATCTTACTGTGAGGTGACATCGCTACCGCAGCAATGCAACCAAAATCCACAAAGAAAATTGCAAAGGGCAGGACACATTCATCATTTGCAAAGGGTGTGGGGGGACTAAAGGTTAAACTTGGCATCAAAGAAGTGAGTGTGTGCAAGTGGAACAAAATGTATTCCTTGCTGGGCCAGTTGCAAGATATGTTTAGCAGTCAACAATACTGCTTAAATAAGCCGAGAGAGAGTGTGTCCGTGTGTGTGTGTGTGTGTGTGTGTGTGTGTGTGTGTGTGTGTGTGTGTGTGTGTGTGTGTGTGTGTGTGTGTGTGTGTGTGTGTGTGTGTGTGTGTGTCTGTGTGTGTGTGTGGTGGTATAGGCAAGTATTTGTCTGCATTAACTCAATCAAGCAGCACTGTACACACTGTGCTAGCATTATATCCTGGCATCTCAGATAGATGCGAGCCATGCATAGTAGACTAATCAGTCCAGCATTGTCACCCTCAGCTATAAGAATGACTTTTACCAGGAGATTTACTGCTAGTTCCATGGCCTTGGCTAGCATTTGGGGCACTACCTGACCATGACTGATGTCTGGCAGATGAGCTGCCATCATGACTGCATCCAGGACTATGATCACATGGCCTACCATGTCTGGTTGTCTTGTATGACTGCATTGTCTAACACCAGATGATGTAGCAGATCTATGACTACATGGATGCCAACTCTTCCCCAGCAGATGTTTCATTACAGACCCTGCATGATCCAGTGTGTCATTCATTTTGTCCAAGCAGTCACCCACACAGTTCAGACAGTCCTAACTTCAGAATAGACAACATTTAGTACTCATGCTATCTCTTCTGAGGCCCTCATGGAATGTGCCTGTGGCTCCATGATGGCCCTACATGTATGTCATGTGGCACCTACTGACACAGCAACATCAGGAGCAATGTGGACAGCAGGCCTCCTCCAAGCATCTCTAACAACCCTCCTGTGTGGCACCTCACTCACAATGGCTACGGGGAGAATCAACTGGAGGAGCCACACTACCTTGATCAACTGTGTCATCCTCAACCTGTCCTATGTCTGAGGTCTCTGTGTCATGGGTAAGCACTGGCATACTGACTATGTCCGAAATAGGGTCAGGAGATGTTGGAGTACAACCTCAATGTCAGATAGATCCTCTGCATCCCGAGACTGAACCTCTTCATCACCACCATCATCATTAGAGATTATTGATATTCTGACATCAGGCAGCATGAGTTACACTGTGCTACTGGCAAGATTGGCTATAATAACAACTAAGGGAATAAAAGAAAAAGAAAATAAACAATGATCAAACCTATGTTAAGTGAAATGTATCTTACAACATAAAAGATGCTAATGTAATTAAATCAAATAACTTTCAGTTAAAGATACATTTACTTTTTCGATAATAATAAGAGTACAGAAGGTATGTTTATTTTTTAATTTCTCCAAATATTTTTGGGTTTCTAATACCATGATGGGAATAGAGCCTATTCCCAAGTCAAAGTACAGTTAAAGTTCATGAAATTAGTGTTGTTTCACTCTTTGATGTCAGCCAGTAGTGCCCTTCGCAGCACCCACACTGTGCTCAGTAATGACTCCTTTTGCAATTTGTATGGAATTACATGTATTGGTAACATATCTAAATACGATCGTAGACTCTTCTTTATAAGACCTGTTTCTCCTTCTACTGTTGGAACTATCTGGGTATATCCTGATATTTTATGACTTTATGTCTCTCTGTACACAGGACACTGTAGTCACTGGGTGTGGTGATTTCAATGATCAATACTACGTTTGTCTTCTTTTCTTGGACTGCTATATCCAATGTTCTACTATCTATCTTTACAATTGTTGGTAATGGTTAATCCCATGTGATATAGACTTCATCATTTTCTATGATGCTTTGTGGCTCATGTTTCCAGTGCTTTTCAGCCACTTCAATACCATAATATTTGCACAATCCTCAGTGCAACAGTCTTGCCACATTAGTATGCCTTTCAGTATACAGTCCTTCTGCCATTAGTATATGACAACCAGCAATGAGGTGTGTGACTGCTTCCAATTCTGTTTTACAAAACTTACATTTGTCTGTTTCTCCCACATGTTCAATGGACTTTGTAAATCAATATGTATGCAGCCCACTGTCTTGGACCACTAATATTAACCTTTCATCTTTTGGTTTGAGTTCACCTCTCCTTAACCATTCCTGCATTCATTCCTCATCAACATAAGGTTCTTCCAGAAGTTTTCTATACGTGCTACTATATTTATGCATTTTCCACATTTCTTGCCATCTCATCTGGTCCTTCACCTTATATTCTTTCTTTTGTTTTTTGGCACATTCAGTTGCTGTCTGATTTTTATCTAACTCTGGTTTGATTTCCATTCCTGCTTGATGCCAATATGTTTCTACTAGATTAAGCAGAGAAGCAATCTTAGATTTAGTCTCTTCATGTTTCAAAACATTAACTAGGTTTGTGTCTTGTGAGGTCAGCAGATATGTGTGGAGTCCCATGATTGCAGATCTATATATGTAACCATTTTCAAGGAGGCCCATACCTCCTTCGGAATGGGGAATATATAGTCTTGGTAAACACTGATTTTTATAAATCATTTGGTGAGCATGAAACATCCTTCTTGTTTTCCTTTCTAATCTAGCCAACACATTTTGGAGCCAGTCAATTACTCCAAAACTATAAGTTAGGACAGGATGAGCAAATTGGTTTATAACTTGAATTTTGTTCCTAGATGTCAACGCTGTTTTCAGGATTAATTTAAGTCTTCTAAAGTATTCCTTACTAAGTTTTATTTGCATTTGTTCATGTTTTATTGTTGATCCTTCATCAATTCCCAAATATTCATACATTCTCTTTTGCTCATGTTCTTTTTATATCACATTATTGTCTTAAACTGATGTTTTCCTGGTGCTACAGTTTTCCTGCTTTACAGGTTGCTTTCGAACATTTATCAAGACCAAATGTCATTCTTATATCATTTGAAAAAGTTTTGGCAACCTGCAGTTGTGCTTTCAATTCCTCATCAGTACAGTTTCTATACATATGCAGTTTCAAATAATCACAAAGAAAAGGTGAGAAGTCTACACTTTGTTATGTTCTAGGAGCCAAATTGTAGCTATGGCCTAAGCTTAATAGATTAATGGCAAGGCAGAATATCAGTGGTGACAGACAGTCACCCTGGTGTCTCCCCCTTTGAATTGTTATCTCTGGGATAGTAATTTGTCCTTTATCATGGCTTAATTGCAAAGTGGTCTGCCACAGTTTCATGGTCACTGTAATGTAGTCATTCAGTGCAGGGTGCTTATACATTTTTAAGCACTTTTTTATCAATGAATGAGAGATACTATTAAATGCTTACCATGTACAGGTGGTCATGCAATGGAAGACCCAAATGTCTCTGCATATAAAAAAGGGAGATGAAACAAGGATGATAAGCATCACAAAGCATAGGACAGAAAAACAGAAGACAACTGCCTTTGCAGCTGCAGAATAAAACACATCTCATGGAAATCATTACTGTTCACTGGACTATCCCCCTCATTCCCCCCTCCTTCTTCCTCTCCATCTGCATCTGTTTTATCCCCCTTCCCTCTGTCTCTATCTCTCTTTTAATAATAGATAGATAGATAGATAGATAGATAGATAGATAGATAGATAGATAGATAGATAGATAGATGTGCATATGTGTGTGTGTGTATATATATATATATATATATATATATGTGTGTGTGTGTGTGTGTGTGTGTGTGTGTGTGTGTGTGTGTGTGTGTGTGTGTGTGTGTGTGTGTGTGTGTGTGTGTGTGTGTGTGTGTGTGTGTGTGTGTGTGTGTGTGTGTGTGTGTGTGTGTGTGTGTGTGTGTGTGTGTGTGTGTGTGTGTGTGTGTGTGTGTGTGTGTGTGTGTGTGTGTGTGTGTGTGTGTGTGTGTGTGTGTGTGTGTGTGTGTGTGTGTATATATATATATATATATATATATATATATATATATATATATATATATATATATATATATATATATATATATATATATATATATATATATATATATATATATATATATATATATATATATATATATAGATATACCTACATATGGTCAAGTGGTAGGAGGATCACTCCCAATAACCATACACTCATGGGCAATTACAGTTGTTCAACATCTGGCTGTTGTAATCATTTCACTGGTCCTTTGTTTTATTTTGGAATATGTATGTCCATGGCCTCCCACCACATTAACGTTATTGACCACCTTCTCGGAGATACAGTGATCAGAAGACTTGTCACTCCTGCCTCATTCTCTGCATCTATGTCCCAGTTCCCATGATTTACCAAATTGATGGTAGTCCACTGAACACAGAAGGTGTTATAAGAGACCTGGTAACACAGGTTGACAGCAACCTCTCTTTTGACCACCACATTGCCACTGTGGTCAGAAAGTACTTTTATGTGGCACATCTAATTACTAAGGGTTTTGCATCCAGGAAGAAAGAGGTCATTGTCTCCCTCTACTCTTCCCTCATTAAGCCAATTATCGAGTACAATGCCCCATTTGACATGTACCTCACTAGACACCTGCAACAACTGGAGAGGCCGCAAAAGTACTTTACAAAGAGAATCCTAGGCCTTAAACACTTATCCTATATGGACAGACTCAAAAAACTCCAACTATTCTCTGTCTCATATTGCCTACTTAGAGGCAATCTCTGCTTGACTTACAAAGCTATGTGTGACCCAGCTCTGTTAGAAATGCTACATCTAAAGAAATGCTAATATTTCCTCACCAAACACTCCATAGACCTCAGCCTCATTACCGCAATCAACAGAACTTGCTGGAGGGACAGGTTCATAATCTAGAGACTGCCCATGCTATGGAATAGACTTCCCATACATGTCAAACAGACCATCTCACTGGCCCTCTTCAAGAGAAATCTTGATGAGTGGATGGGAAATAGAAAATTTATCCCTGGGATCATTCCAGGGGCTCTACTCAACAGAGGCACTGGGAACTAAGGTCAGGTGGCACAATGCCAGGGTATTCATATGGGCTAGGTTTGTAAAGGCCATTAGCGTAGTACACACTTATGAAGCTATGTATGGAGCTTTACAAGATGCAGATGTCTTGGGCTCCATAGCCCTGTGCAACAGGAAGCATAATAGGAAAGAAAAATTCCATAAGGACAAAAGCAAAGGATGGTTAAACACACAAAAAATGAATGCATCTATCCATCATACACAAAATAGATGAAAAAGTATCACATTGGGGGGCATGGCCAGCATGCTCAGCAGATAGCAGCACATATTTCTTGCTCTGCCTTTAGATACTTTTTTGACAGGATTTTTTTCACTTTGCCACTAAATATTTGGACAAACTCAGTTATACTGGATTACTTCATTAGCACTCTTCAAGAAAAATCTTGATGAGTGGATGGGAAATAGGAAATACACCCCGGGGATCACTTCTGTGTCTCTGCTCGACAGTGGTACAGGAAAACAACTTTCTTGGGTGGCGTAAGCCAGGGAACCTTGTTGGCCTGGCCTACGTAGGCCCTTGGGCTGAAAGCCTAGTACCTACCTATAAACCTATGAACCTATGAACTCTACCATCTGAATATATAAGAAGTGAAAATTCCAACTATATTAGTTCATTTTGTTGCTTTTTCCTGTCAGAAGTTATACAAACTACATCAGCTATGAGTCACTCGAAGACTTCTCTTCAAGATAATTCCATGAAGAAAGAATGACAATGATCTCTAGTATTCAAGGTCTCTCTACAAAAATGGATAACCTAGAACAAATTATGGATAATATGAACAAAGAAAGTAAAAAACAAATAGACCTGTTGGGAGAAATCATAACAAAACACAGAGGTCAAGTACAGCAATAGAAGAATCTGTAAATGAACTTGATGGAAGACAAACAGGAAATGAACATCAGACTGATTTCCTTCTAAAGCAAAATAATATGTTACTTGAAAAGATGGAAGATTTGGAAAGAAGACAAAGAAGAAATAACATAAGGTTTTATGGCATACCAGAAAAGATGGAGGGCAACGATCTAGTTCAATTTTTGAATGACTGGTCTCCAAGAGCTCTGAATTTACCTGAATCTTTATCATTTGGAACAGAAAGGGCTCACAGGTGCCTGTCAAATATTTTCCTCTCAAAAAGCCCTTCTGCTGCAAAATCCGTAATTGTTAAATTCCTGTCAACTGAAGACAAAGATTTGATACTCAGAGATGCCTGGTCGGGGACTCCAATTCAGATAAATGGGAAAAGTATCAGGTTTGATGATTATACCACCTCAGTGATAAAAAGAAACGCATGTGTTCCTGTCGTTAAGAATCTTAAAAAAGCAGGTATCAAAGCACAAATTATCTTTCCAGCTAGAATTAAAATTACTCTAACAGAAGGTCAAAGAATCTTTATCACCATAGAAGAAGCTGCGGACTTTGTAAAAATAAAAATCATCTGGATAAGGTGGAAGACATGGAAATTTCACTCCCCAATCTGAAGAGGCAAGCTATAAGAAATACTTCAAGCACTAAATAAAAAAGCAACAAGACATCTAGAGACAAGTAATATACTAATAATCCTGGGACTGTCTTATACTAAATCATTTCAGAACTTCACATGTGAACCTCAACTACAGTAAGCTGCTCCTGCCTTTGTTCTTCCTTCTTTTTCCACTTTTTTCTCTCTCTCATAATTACCCCCCCCCCTTTTTAAGGTTTCATTGATGTGTTTTAATTATATTGAATTGATGTGGAAATAATTGGTACATTCTCTATATGTTTTACATAAACGTACACCAAACAATTTAATTATTAATGTTAAAATGCACATAATAGTTGGGGACATTTTATGTAGGATAGATTTATAATAATAACTTATACTAATAATTAATATATTTATAACATACACTTCATATAACACTTTTTACTCACCAGATTGCTTTAATTTTTTAAATTGTAGCCCCTTCATTTGTTTTAGTAAGTTATTAGACATTTGAATTATAATGTTGCCAATGTCCCTGTGTGATAGTCATACTGGGATGTAAGATGTAAGATGAAATGGTGGGTTTGTGGGGGGAGGGGTGGCTTGATGTACAAATGACTCAGATGATTTATCTTATAGTAATGGATGGAAAAGTGAAAGAGGTGGTTTTGGTTCCTTGGGAGTATCGTTCCCATTCTTTGTAGTGGATTTGGTCACTTTGATGTAGGGGGAAAAAGAAAAAGAAAGATGCCTTGCTACACTAAGCTAATGTTCTGGTTGTTTACATACATGGAGGCATCCTCTACCTTGATGGGAATGGTCTATAGAGACTACATTTAAAAGCTTATAATGTTTTAATGCGGATTAATCTGTTTTTACTTCTTTTCTTTTTTTTATTGTTCCTAATCATGTCTAAGACATCGCTCGGATTATGCGAGGTATATATCTCATTTAATATAACATCCCAGCTTAATTTCCCACTGGAATGACCAAAAACCCTCAAACGCTTCACTAGAATTTCTCCTTGAGGCTCTAAAATGCTTGCAAAGAGAAAAACAATGATCACTGCTGATTTCTGAGCTTCAGTTGCTGTGACCTTTGAAGTCACAGCACTTCCTGTTGTGCGTGGATCGTTTAAAGTGAAACATAAGTGGTTTATATTTAAAATGTAACATTAATGCAGATTTTTAAACAAAACATGTTCCAATTTGTAGTAAAATGTCTGCAAAAGTAGAAATGAAGCTATAGAAGAGTAAAATCCCATAACTGGAATTACTCCTTGGTCAGCCTCAGTAAAAAGCTGAGATCCCTCATAAAATCCTCCAAAGCTAGTTACGAAAACAAAATCGCCACTGATTCTAAAGACAACCTCAAAGCATTCTATAGCTATGTCAAGAATCAATGGCAACACTGAGATGTGCTCTGTGTTACAGCACAATGGCACTAAATATACAGAACCAACTGATATTGCCAACATCCTGGCAGACAGGTTCAGTGCTATGTTTACCCCCCCCCCTGCCCTCACCACCTAAAGGGCCCATCTCTATACCAAAAGAATGCAAAGTTCCTGTAATCATGGCTGCACAGGTAAAAACTACACTTTCCAAAGCCAAGAACACAGCATACTTGGGACCTGACAACATCCCAGGCTGCGTTCTATATTAACTGCAGAATGAACTGGCACCCCATCTAAGCACCATGTTCAGTCATAGCCTCACCTCAGGCTTTGTGCCCACTGAAAGTCACATAGCAGCAATTATCGCACTTCACAAAGGGGGAGCCACCATGGACTCTGGGAACTACTGCCCCATTAGCCTAAGGAGCCTGGTCTGCAAGGCCATGGAACGCATCATCATGGAACTTATAAACAAAGACATTGGTAATCTCCAAACTCTGGACCCCACATAGTTCGGGTTTGTAAAAGGCAGATCATGTCTCCTAAACCTGATTGACTTCTTTGAAGTAGTCACCAAAGCCATAGATGAGGGGAAGGTGGTTCACACAGGCTATCTAGATCTCACCCAGACTTTTGACACCATCCCCCACTCTGGAATTATAGATAAACTCACTAAACTAGGTATAAATCCCTATGTCACGAGATGGGTTGCCAACTGGCTCACTGAGAGAACCCACACTGTGAAAGTAGCAGACTCCAAATCCGACTTCAGACCAGTGACAAGTGGAGTACCACAGGGTTCAGTCCTGGGTCCTCTCCTGTTTGGTATCTACTTTTCTTTAGTACAGGCTAACACAGAAGGTCTTTGGCTAATGAAGTTCACAGATAACTGCAAACAAGGAGCCATAATTGAAACTCCTAACGATGTGGACATCCTACAAAAGTGCCTCACTTAGACAGATGCCTGGTGTCAAAGCCATGACCTCAAGCTCAATGCCAAAAAGTGCATTGTCATCCCCTTTGGTAAAGATTCTGTATCCATGAGCTACCACATAGGTGGCAGTCTACTTAGCACCAAAAGTGTGATAAGAAACCTTGGGACACAGGTGGACAGTAGTCTCTCCTTTGATAATCAGTCACCACAGTAGTCAGGAAATCCTTCTACGTGGCACACCTCATCACAAAAGGTTTCTCATCCAGGAAAAAAGAGGTCATTGTTCCCTCTACTCATCACTCATTAGACCCATTATAGAGTACAATGCCCCTTTTGGTATGTACCTCACAAGACATCTGCAACAACTGGAAAGGCTGCAGAAATACCTCACAAAGAGGATTACTGGCCTCAAACAGATGCCCTACACAGACCATTTCAAAAACCTCCAGCTATACTCTGTTGCATATTGCCTACTCATAAGCGATCTCTGCCTAACATACAAAGCTATGTCAAACCCAGAGCTGTTGGACATGCTCCACTTAAAGAAATCCCAATCCCTCCTTG
This sequence comes from Protopterus annectens, assembly GCF_019279795.1. Lineage (NCBI taxonomy): Eukaryota > Metazoa > Chordata > Ceratodontiformes > Protopteridae > Protopterus > Protopterus annectens. The sequence goes on along the minus strand of NC_056727.1, from coordinate 80,664,382 downwards.
CTACACACTCTAGGGAACTAAACCCTGTCACCACAATAAACAGAACATGCTGGAGGGATAGATTCCTGTCCCAGAAACTTCCCATACTCTGGAACAAACTACCTATCTATATCAAACAAAGCTCCTCATTAGCACTCTTCAAAACAAATCTTGATGTTTGGATGGGGAAATAGGAAATTCACCCTGGGGATCACTTCTGTGGCTCTGCTTGACAGGGGCACAGGAAAATAATTTTTTGGGTGGCAAAAGCCAGGGTACCTTTTTGGCTAGGCCTGTGTAGGACCTAGGGCTGATAGCTTAGTACCTACCCATGAACCTATGAATGCTATTTTAATTGGAAATGAATGTAGTGGTGCAACGGTCATATGAAATATGGCAGATTGTAAATCATAAAGGTCTTATTGTTGCATTCCTTCACCTGAACCCTTTGGTAATCTTGATTTCTATTCACAATGTATTATTATGTAAAAATGTATATGTTGATGCAATGCATAACCATATCTGTTGTTTGAGTTCATTTCTGAAATAGAACCCTTTTAAAAGGATTTATGTTCAATGTGCACTCAGCTAGAGACATTGCTTTTTGCATGAATGGATACTGTACTTTAATGGAAAATGACATTCAGAAGTGCAAAAAGATGTTTATACTTGAGGCAGACTTATGGTTAAGAGTCAGGATTACTTTATGTAATTCTGTGCCAAAAACCTGGTTTACAAATAAGAGCAACAATAATAACATGTCAAGGAACTTCTAGTTGTATAGGTATGGAAGTACATATAAAAAAATGTAGAATACAAGATTCAGTTGTTGAAAGAGCCCCACACTAAGAGAGAGTTAAGGCAATCAGACTATGGTACTGAAGGCAGGAATGAAAGTAATGAGGGGAAAGTGATAGCAAATCAGTTGAAGAGACACAAGAGAACAAAATATGTGCATGAAGAAGGCAAGGGAACTAAACATGCTAGAGTGCATGAGGAGGAGAAGGCATAATCAGTATTCAATGGCTGGAGCAATATCCGCACAGGCTAGAAGTAGTCAGATTGCTATATGAGACAAGGGTACAGAGCACAGCACTATAACCAACATTAAGTTTTATAAAGACAAATAACAATGATCACAAGGGTAAGAGGGTCTAAAGACTATTAAGACAATTTCAAGCTTTGAATAGTTTATTTGGATTTTATGTATGGGTACTTCAAAGTAATGAATTTAACATTTAAATACAGGTAGCATTATTTCCTTAACTGCATGAAAATATGTTCACACTTCCAATACGTTTCAATACAATACATTGGAAGGGCTTTAAAGTGCATATGGCTGTCTAGTGATAAAAGGGGCATTCAGAAAATATATCATACAAGTGTGGTTCAGTTAAAGACTGTTATAAGTTAAAATTTGTCTATTTTATCTCTAAAAATATTGCAAGCTGGTGAAATACTATGCAATCTAGCCAAAGGAATTTGCCTTACATAAAATCCACCAGTCATCAAAGATCAGGGTTTGCACAGTTCAAATAACAGCTATGCAATGGACAGATGGATGTATTATTATTTAAAAGAATGAAGGAACTCTTATTAACTGTAGTTCAGCAAGTTGTTCTGAGTCTAGTACACTTGAAGAGCTGAATAGCATTGTTAATAAAGCAATGCTTTTATGTAAAACCATTAAAGATATTCTGCAAGATATCTATTCATTAATATCTCGGAGACTAAGCCTTCTTCACTGTGGTTTAGATAGAAAGTGCAAAAATCATCTTTTGAATGCAAGATAAATTACTAAAAATGTTTGAAAATATATTTGAATAGAATATAAATTGAACTATCTCAGAGAATTTAACAAAACTACTGTTATAAAACTGTTGACTTATAACTAATGTAAAGTTAAGCTTCTGACTTAATTTAAAACAGGAAAGTGATTATATAAATGTCATAATTCTCTATGTTTTCAAAACTAAATTAAATCAATGTCTAATATAATATATGTATACAAATGGGCCATATTATCATCTTCACAAAGAGAATATTAGATGTATAGGGAAAATATTTAGTAGAAGACATGAGTTGTGACAGATACATCTAAAATAAAGGTTCATAGGTTCATAGGTAGGTAATAGGCTATCGGCCCTGGAGCCTATACAAGCCCAGCCAAAAAGGTACCCAGGCCTTTGTCACCCAAGAAAATAATTTTCCTGTGCCACTGTCGAGCAGAGCCACAGAGGTGATCCCTGGGGTGAATTTCCTATTTCCCATCCAATTATCAAGATTTTTCTTGAAGAGTGATAATGAGGAGCTTTGTTTGATATAGATAGGTAGTTTATTCCAGAGTATGGGAACTCTCTGGGACAGGAATATATCCCTTCGGCATCTTCTGACTATTGTGGTGACAAGGTTTAGGTCCCTAGAGCTTGTAGCTCGGAGGGATTGGGATTTCTTTAAGTGGAGCATGTCCAATAGCTATGGGTTTGACATAGCTTTGTATGTTAGGCAGAGATCGCCTCTGAGTAGGCGATATGCGACGGAGTAAAGCTGGTGTTTTTTTAGATGGTCTGCGTAGGACATCTGTTTGAGGCTGGTAATTCTCTTTGTGAGGTATTTCTATGGCCTTTCCAGTTGTTGTAAATGTCTTGTGAGGTACATATCAAAAGGGGCGTTGTACTCTATAATGGGTCTAATGAGTGATGAGTAGAGGGGAACCATGACCTTTTTTTTTCTGGATGAGAAACCTTTTGTGATGAGGTGTGCCAAGTAGAAGGATTTCCTGACTACCGTGGTGATGTGATTATCAAAGGAGAGACTACTGTCCACCTGTGTCCCAAGGTCTCTTATCACACTTTTGGTGTTAAGTATAATACCGCCTATGTTGTAGTTCATGGGTACAGAGTTTTTACCAAAGGGGATTACAATGCACTTTTTGGCATTGAGCTTGAGGCCATGGCTTTGACACCAGGCATCTGTCTCAGTGAGGCCCTTTTGTAGGATGTCCACATTGTTAGGAGTTTCGATTATGGCTCCTAGTTTGCAGTCATCTGTGAACTTCGTTAGCCAAAGACCTTCTGTGTTAGTCTGTACTTCAGAGAAGTAGATACCAAACAGGAGAGGACCCAGGACTGAACCCTGTGGTACTCCACTTGTCACTGGTCTGAAGTTGGATTTGGAGTCTGCTACTTTCACAGTGTGAGTTCTGACAGTGAGCCAGTTGGCAACCCATCTTGTGACATAGGGATTTATACCTAGTTTAGTGAGTTTATCTATAATTCCAGAGTAGGGGATGGTGTTGAAAGCCTTGGCAAGATCAAGAGAGGCTGTGTGAACCACCTTACCCTCATCTATGGCTTTGGTGACAGCTTCAAAGAAGTCTATCAGGTTTAGGTGACATGATTTGCCTTTCACAAACCCAAACTCAGTAGGCTCTACAGTTTGGAGACTACCAATGTCATTGTTTATAAGTTCCATGATGATACGTTCCATAGCCTTGCAGACCAGGCTCATCAGGCTAATGGGGCAGTAGTTCCTATGGTCCGTGGTGGCTCCCCCTTTGTGGAGTGGGATAACCGTTGCTGTGCACCATTCAGTGGACACAAAGCCTGAGGTGAGGCTATGGTTCAACATGGTACTTAGGTGGGGTGCCAGTTCTTTCTGTAGTTCATGTAGAACGCAGCCTGGGATGTTGTCAGGTCCCATGGATGCTGTGTTTTTGGCTTTGGAGAGTGTGGTTTTTACATGTGCAGCCATGATTACAGGAACTTTGCATTCTTTTGGTATAGAGATGGGCCCTTTAGGTGGTGAGGGCAGGGGGGGGTAAACATAGCACTGAACCTGTCTGCCAGGATGTTGGCAATATCAGTTGGTTCTGTATATTTAGTGCCATTGTGCTGTAACTCAGAGCAGATCTGAGTGTTACCATTGAGATTCTTGACATAGCTATACAATGCTTTGTGGTTGTCTTTAGAATCAGTGGCAATTTTGTTTTCATAACTAGCTTTGGAGGATTTCTGAGGGATCTCAGCTTCTTACTGAGGCTGACCAGAGAGTTCTTCTAATCATGAGATTTTACTCTTTTTTGCAACAGTTTCATTCTTCTGTTGTAGCGTTTGTTTATGGCAGGGGACCACCATATTGGCTTCCTTTTTTGGAGGATAGCATCTTGGTTCTGTTAGGGATTGCATGATCCATGCACTCGTATGAGTGCTTATAAAGTACATTTGTCTGGAATTCAGCAGTCGTACCTCTATTGTCCGTCAACGTTGGTGTCATGAAGTTTGCCACTTCTGTCTTAAGAAATGTGAAGTTGGCCTTGGAGACATTTTTTACAGTGGTTTCCCTAATGGGGGTGGGGGTGGGATGTGGAGATCTAGGGTGATTAGCTTGTCTTCAGATCTGACCAATGAGGAATTGACCTCTGGTGTGGAAAACCTGTTTCCCATGTTGGTAATGACCAGGTCTAGGGTATTGCTGTTTCTGGTGGGGGTGTGGATAAGTTGATCCAAGGCACTGGAATTTATGAATTCCAGAATAAGTTGAACACAAGAGTTGGTACATGAGTAGTTTTCCCAGTTAATGTTGGGGTAGTTGAACAATTGGCAACTGAGTAGGGTCTTGTGTTCTCATTGAGCTAGATTGGATAGAGCTGTTAATAAACTAAAAGTGAAAATATTCCATTTTTATGCTTTAATTACATCTTAGTTAACAAACAAAATATTTTAAAGACCTGCATTATTTACATTTATGAGACCCTAATCAGTAAAAAAAATATATATTTGAGTTTGGTCTGGATGTAATAATGTATGTATTTGTATGTTTATATTCAAATAATGGTTTAAAGACAATTAGTTTTGTTTATCCTTGTAGTAGCCCTCATTATATTATTGGTCATTTTTAATTCTAGGAGTTCTCTCTCTTAGAAACAAATCGCAGATTACTGCTCTAATAAGCAACATTATGAAAAGAGGGTGGGGGTTTGGGGGAGAGGTGAGAGAGAGAGAGAGAGAGAGAGAGAGGAGTGGAACAGAGATGAAGGGATGAGACAATAAATGGAAGAGGTTCCACAGCTTACACTATAAAAGTCATAATGCAAATGTAAGAACTGATTTTATACCATAATAACAATATATATTTAACTTTAGATATCTATATATTTTGGATCAAGATTCTTTTTTTGTATTGAAATATAAATAGATTACATCTGTAAATGTAGTCAATTTATTAATTTGTTGTACACAGATGCTTATGAGATATGAACATTTTTCTTATTATAAAATAAATATAAATAATATTTTAATCATTTCATTTAGTTTAGTTTTGTGATAAATAAGACACATAGATAAAGTTCAATATTTACTATTGATGTTTTAACAAAATCTAGAGATTTAATTTAAACACATTGATCTTTTGTATGAAACTTAGAATAATAAGTTGCTTATTGTATTAATAATTTCTTCTTCATTAATATAAACTAATAAGTAGTTTATTAAAAGGCAGGCACATTAGAAAAAAAATTGAAGCTGGTAGAAGGTAGTTGTGATGATAATATCATCAAAACAGGAATTAAATATTTCATGTTAGGTTTTGTAAATAATTTGAAAATAGGTTTATAATGGGTCCATAACACAACATTTGGTTTTACGATATTGTATAAAAATGAATACATATAAGTGTATGTCTTTAAATGTAAATTGACTTAATAACCCTATAAAGAGAGGAAGTCTTAATACATATCTCAAAATAAATAAAGTTGACCTAGCCTTCATGCAAGAAACACATTTAATAGAGAAAGACACAAAGAAAATGTGTTTTAAAGACTGTATTATTCTTGTGAAGTCAGACTTCCATGCTAAAAGAAGGAGGTAATATGATATTGTTGAAAAATCTATGGCACCTCTTAAGATAATATACACATATTCAGATAAGTTTGGAATGTTGAGTCTTGCTGTACTAGAAATCAACAAAAATACATTACACTAATGAATGTTTATTGGATTTCTGGTATTGGTCTAAAGTAGTGAGAAAGTATTTAGAACCCAAGTACTATATTGTCAAAGGGAGTCAGAATATTAGCAGGTGATTTTTAATTCTATCTTTTTGGAAAAATATATTACTACAAATGGAAAATTTTGTGCCACAGCTGCTGCTAAGAAATTAAATAACCATCTTGATACCACTAATCTGATAGTCATTTATGATTTAAAAGTTTTAAATTCTCTAAACTATACACACTACTCATATAGGCTCAGGACACAAACCATTATTGATAAAGTATTCACGTCTGATAGAATATTCTCCAAAATACAAGATATCTCAATCATTGCTTGTCCATTGTCTGATCACAATGTGATAGTTTTTAATATTACTAATAAACCAAATAACCTGGCTGGTGTTCTGGCAAAGAATCCCAGCATACATAATTAAAATAAATGGTTTAAGGAGTGGTGATTAAAAGAACTAAATTGTTTCTGGAAAAGTTATTACATGAGATGTATTGAAGGCATATCTCTATGGAAGAATCAAAAGCTGGTACTTAATAAGAGAAATCAATGGGATAAAGAACTGCTATATCTACAAACAAAAATAAATAACTTAAAACATAATCTTAAGGCAAAAGATGTAAACACAAACACTGAACTAAAACAACTAAACTTGAAATATGTTGAACTACTAAATAATAAGGTAGCAATAAACTTGGAGAGACTAAAGATAAGTCATATTCAGTAAACTCAAAAAGTCTACATAGATTAGCTGTGAAATCTAAAGTGATCAGAAATAGGAATTATATTAATGAGATTTAAAAGCAAAACCAAGATTGCTACAAAATTAGCATATATTTTAGGAATTTTTTAAACAACATTATGAAGAAATAAACAGAACTAACTCCAATCCAATTAACTTTGATCTAAGAAATAAATTTCTTAAAGAGAATGTGAAAATTTTTAACAACAGAACAACACATAAATGTAAACAAACCAATATCTTTTAAAGAAATAAAACACCAAATTAAAATCTCAAAAATAATAAATCACCAGGATTAGATGAAATAATACCAGAAATATATAAGATAATACCAGATAGTACATTGAAAATCTTATTATAAGCCTTTAAAGAAGTTAGAAATAATTCAAGTAGCTTCCCTTCATGGAAACATGCTATGATTTCTCCCATAATAAAACAAGATAAAAATCCAAAACTTTGTTCTTTATATTGCCCTGTATCCCTCTTAAATGTAGATTATAAAATCTTTATGCCCATTTTTGCAAAATGATTAAACTAATACCTAACAAATTTAATAGACAATGACAAAATGGGTTTTATTTGGAATAGGAAAGTTAAGGATAATGTTATAAGACTGTTCTCATTAATAGATTTGGAAAATAAGGAAAATAAAGAACTCTTAATCATTAGTTTGGACATAGCCAAAGCATTTGCTTTTGTTAATTGGTCTTATCTTTTCACAGTCTTAACAAATATCATTTTCCCCCTGATTTTATTAACTTAATAACTAGGATCTATGAAAACTCAGTCGCATATGTTAAAATTGGTACTTGTTTATCAGTACTTTTAAAAGTACTGAAAGATACAAAACAAGGATGTCTCCTCTTTTATTTGCTCTGTTAATTGCACCATTAGCTAATTTAATAAGAACAAATTCTAAACCAAAATGGTTTCAGTAAATAAAAAAAATCTTGTTCTAAGTTACAACTCTTTGCAGATGATATTGTATTGACCATTGGAGATATAGATATATCTTTAAAACATATCATACATTCCGTGAATCTTTTTGAAACAGTCTTCAATTTCAAATTTAACCAAAATAAACAGAGACCCTTCTGATAAATAAAAAGCCAACCTTCTTGTTAAAGCAAAACAATAATTTTAATTGAGAAAATGAGCGATTCAAATACCTAGGGATAATTATAAAATCTAACTGGAATGAATCACTTAAAGAGAATTATAATAATTTAGCCAATATTATTAAGCAACAATTACAAGAGTTGAATACAATATTCTTTACAACTGATGAAAGATTAATGTTGATTAAAATGATTATTTCACCAAAAATTTTATTTTTATGCAAACACTAACTGCTGTTCCTACAAAAAAAAGTTCATTAAGCAAATAAATTCACAGCTATTAAAATTTCCATGGCACCCACAAAAGCCAAGAATCATTTTTTTCTGGCATTATCAAAGCTGGGAACAAGGAGGAATTGCATTCCCAAATATTGAATTATATGCTGATTAAATCATGCATAATTTAATACGTCCTTGGTTAAATGCTGGATATTCATCAAGATGGAAAATTATTCATAATTCTGTATTAGTCTCTAGCTTTATGATAGGAGACAATAATTTATTTTTCTCTGATGCAGATAAGACATCCCTGTTCCTAAAGGACATAGTATTCAATAAAAACAAAATACACAAATCTTACCCCCTTCCTTAATTATATAATACATAATTTCAAAAAAAAAAGTTTAATAATTATTTAGTTAAAAATGCACTGTTTCTATTGTTCCCAATAGCATTCACTAAAGGCTGCTTAGACTCATTTCCCCTAAATAAACTAAAAGAATTAAAAAATAATGGAATAAGTTATTGGTATCAATTTTTGAATAATAATAAAATTTATGACCCAAATCATTTTTTTTGGCAAGCTATAATCTTAAACAAGATAATTGGATAAATATGCAAACATTTAGGAAATTTCTTGTAAATGAATTAAAATCTAGTCTAAGTGCTAATTCAATAATAATTCCTAAAATATTATCCTTATTTCTCAGAATTAACTCACCGATTGGTTCGAAGGTTACATATATATCCATGATTTATAAAATCTTGAGAGGTGAAATGCAGTCCTCAGATGAAACCTTATGGAGCTATTCAACTAAAGTCAACAAAGAATCTTTTTCTGAAACTAATAACTCTTTAGTATTTAAATCTATAAGTAATACATTTTCCTTCACATATTGAAAAATCTTTACATGGAAGTTCCTTCACAGAAGATTTTTTGCCCACACAAAATCACATTAATGTATAATAAAGAGATCATTAAATGTGGGAGATGTGAAGAAACAGATGCTGATTGGATGTGCATGTTCCTAAAATATTTAATGGTAATACTGTTTTGATCTGAATTTAAAGATTTTATTAAAGCACTGGGGTCAGCCAGTTGCAAAATAACAGACTCACTAATTTTGTTTAATGTGCCAATACCAGGCTGAATTCCAAAAACACAAACATATCTTCTTTGGTTATTTCTTGCAGTTGCAAGGAAAATTGTCACAATAAACTGGAAATGTCAGAAACTCCTCTCATTCTCAGATTTTATTTATTTAACCAAAATGATCTGTAATAGGGAACTGGCTACCTTAGAACACCAAATACTACACATAAAAGCTGTCATAGTTGAAATTGAAAGATCTTTTGGCTAAATATTAGCTTTGATAAGGATTTTTGTAGTTATGGACCTTGCATACAGTTATGTTTTGTTTTGGTGTGTCTTAATTGTATTGGTTCTTATTATTTCTGTGATTTTATTAATTGTACAATCCAAGATTGTTTAAAACTCAATAAAATATTTTGAAAAAAAGTATCACATCAGTACATACAACTTAATACAACCCCCCCCCCCCCAATGCAAACAAAGAAATAGCTTGATAAAAAAATTCATAGCAGGACTAACAATCTATCACACTGTACTCTGATGTGGTCTGATGTGCACTTTTGTGGAGGTCAGCCAGGTACAGATCTGAGCCTTAACAAAACTGGCACAGCTACTAATGCCAGGATATTGGTAAGATTTAATATAACAATCTTCTGAGCAAAGTGTTCATCTTTCAAGATTGAAAATTCCCATTAAACAGTCATCAGTAAATTATATAGAAAAATACTGCATGGTGAAAAAATAACTGTAGTATACATGCCCATTGGCAGCTGCTAATGAGAACAATGCAGATAATACAGCAATGCTTGTATGGAGAAATGCAATCCATAAGTAAGATTTATATACATCAGTTAGCTCATATGAATGCATCCATTCATCATACACAAAATGTATGAAAAATGGAAGGCTTCATATGAGTATACAACTTAATAACATATCCCCCCCAAATGGAAAATAGAAAAAAGAATGTAAAGTATTCATAGCAGGATATATATGTTTCTTTCACTGTGTAGTACATTGACATATAAAATAATAACAATTGTACACCTGTCAAGGAAAAATGGTTAGCACTTTTTTTCTCCAATATGCACTTCTGTAGAAGTCATCCAGGAAGATTTCAGAAAGCTTTAAAAAATTGCCACTGCTACTAATGCAAATGTCCACAACCTTAGTAATAATTAATATAGTCTTCTGAACACATTGGTCAGCTTATATGATTGAACATTTCCATTAAACTGTCATTGTCATGTAAAAACATCTGCATGGTAAACAAATAACTGTGTTAGACATGCCCATGCCAACAACTATTAATGTAGGTAGCACAGCAATACTTGGATTGTGAAATGCAAACCATAACTAAGATTCAAATATATAAATGTGTTCATAGTAGCAAACCTACATTTGCAACAAGTCAGTTGAGAAAGTAGAAAACAACTTGCAAAGCTAGCAGCAGTAAGTAGAAGTATCGAGTGCCACAGTACAAGTTTCTTAACTACACAATTATCTTTATATAGTGCAGATTCAGCCCTCTGAGTATGGTGAATACGCAAATCAGGTGTGGACTCATTTGCATTCATGAATTCCACAAGCTGCACTAAGTGAAGGTGATGTAAACATGGTGTAATGGCCTACATGATTGCATGCTCATGCCCTATCTCTGCAATGACAAGCACTGAGAAGTGTTACTTTCTAAGTGCTTTCAAGTGTGAATGATTAGTCTAACTGCAATATCAATCAGGGTGCATCAGAGAGAAGGGACTTACAAGAAATTTTGGAGCAACCATTGACTTACTTAGAAGAGCAACATTCCCAACACTGATATGAAATGTTTCTGAGAACAGTGTACGCCTCTGAATACACTTATGTCTGTAATTCTAAGGAAGTACATTACTTACTGAAGCATATAACAACTGCAAGGCAAGGAACATAGCAGTCATGTTAGGGAAACATAGATATAAGAATGATGTTCACAAAATAAAGAACAGCAAAGAGGTGCAGTGTTCACTATTTTTCTATATTTTTTGAAGAAAGATTTACCTTCCCTGTTGCCAGTATCACAGCCATCAGCACATCTAACTGCAAAGTATATAGGACAAAGGTCAAGAATTGTTGCAGTACACTAGTTATTTCAATTAATCCCATGCCACATATTGAGTATAGCTAAACTCTTTGTTATCATCATAGTATATTTTGTATGTGGCACATACTGCTAATAATCTAAACTGTGAATTGTGAATGCCCTGGTGTTCTTGGATTCTAATCCAAAGATGGCATTGTTTGTGTGAACATAAGGATGTTTAATGAGAATATGTTCCTGGTGAAACATAACATTTTGATGATTATGCATTTTAACTACTTGTTTTAATAATGTTTCCCGCATTTCAGTATCTTTATTTATTTATGTTTTTCTCTTTGTCATCTCCATGACATTTTGCATTGTTCAGTGTAGACTGGCAGTGGTCTACAGCATTTAACTACCCTTCACTTCCAAAGGAAAAAAGTGAGATACTTAATTTAGGCTGCCTTTAGTAGCACAGACAAACCTGGCAGCAGTGTGTGTCCATCAGCACTCTGGATAGTACTCTGTGAAGAAAATGTACTTTTCAGGTAACTTTTTCTGTGGCACAAGGTATAAGTGCAGTGATCTAAGAGAAAAAGGACAGTTGAATCATGGTTTTAATCCATTTAACTGATCGTTTTACAGAGGGGTGTCTCAATATATCTTTACACATATTTTGTAATATCATTTATTTATTTATTTATTTATTTATTTTACATTTGTTGACCGGGCTAGTCTAACTAGATATATGTCCATTTTCAGTAGAGGCCCGGGGAGAAAAGCTCCAAGTAGGCAGAGGCATAACATACAAATATATGTAAGAGTAACATGAGTTGAAGTACATTGTTTAGAGTTTAGCTTGTACATATGACAATTTGTACAGAGTCTATTTAGTAGGCTTAAGCTAAGATCTAATACAGAGAACATACAACATTTACAAAAAAACATATAAAGTTCACTTTTAAAGTAAGAGAAAACTCTTACAGAGTATTTTTTTCACTTGTAGAGTAAGAGAAAACTCTTATAGAGTATTACAGAGGAAATCTCATTAAATACTAGTTTGAGGTTAGCATACTAGTTAATACAGGTAGGCATCATAGAATAGTAGAGTAGAGAAGTAAAGGGTGAATAAGAGGAAGTGAGGAATTAGTCAGGGTTAGAGCAGGGACAAAGCCAATGCTTTTTAAGATATTCTTTAAGATATTTTTTAAAATGTAGTGTAGAAGAGAGAGTTGAGAGTTCACTTGGAAGCTGGTTCCATGTTTGTGAGGATCGGGGTATTATTAGGGTGATAAAGGATCTTTTGGGTGATAACAAGTTGTTGCCAAAGTAGTTGGTTCTGCAGTTCTAACCATCCCAGTTGTTTGAGGTTGTGACAGTGGTGGGTTCTAAAGGGGGCACCAGTGACAAATCTGGCTATGTTATTATAGCTGGTTGCAACAGGGTAGAGATAAGGTGGGTCTGAGCAATAGTGGTTCTGGCTAATGGTGTAAGGAAGGGTTTGATTCTATAAAGGGAGTCTAGTTATTTGTTGACAGATTTTTATGGTAGTATTAATATGATCATCGTAGCTAAGGTTGTGGTCTATTGTAATACCCAGGTGTTGGGTTGAAGTGTCAGGGGATATGCTAGTTCCATTGTTAGAGTTTACTGTGAAGTGACTTTGTGGTGACTTTTGTGTAGGAGCAAAAAGCAATAATTTCATTTTTTTAGGGTTTAGGAGGAGGCAATATTGCATCAACCAATTTTCAACAATATTAAATACTGTTTGAGTGAGGGTCTGGAGAGAGGTTATGGACTTGGCTAAACATATTAAAGTTGAATCATCTGCATATTGTATGTAGGTGGCTTGAGAAATTTTGGTGTTTAGATCATTAATAAAAACTGAAAAAGAATAGGGCCTAAAATAGAGCTTTGAAGTACGCCAATGTTAACAGGGAGGGGTGTAGAAAGATCATTATACCAGAGCACAGCTTGCTGTCTGTTTTCTAAATATGACTTAAACCAAATTAATGCCTGTGGGTCACGTAACAGGGCTTTTAGTACATAAATAAGTAGGTGATGGTTAACCATGTCAAAGGCTTTTGAAAGGTCAATAAATAGTGCCGAGGAAAGAGAGTTATTGTTATGATTTTTGTTTATGCAGTCAGTAAAAGATAGCATGGCGGTAGTTGTACTATGGAATGGCCTAACTCCATGCCGGCAGTTATCAAGTAAATTATTATGGAGAAGGTGGTCAAGTAGTTGTCGGTGGATGCATTTTTCCATTATTTTAGCTATTGGAGAGAGTAAGACAATTAATCGAAAGTTGGAAATCTCAGTAGATGTACCATCTTTATATAAAGGGATGATGTGGGAGACTTTCCATATGGAAGGGATTGTGCTTTCTGTAATGGTTCTATTTAAAAGGATGGAAATGGAATAGCCAATGGCTTTAGATGCAGTTATCAGGTATTCAGCTGGTAGGCAGTCAGCAGAAGGGGTACAATGTTTGGTTTTTGAAGGAGGATGCAAATGACGGATGTAGATACTGGTTGTAGATGAAAGGTAGGAACTGGGCTATTTGTGGTAAATAATGGGCTAGTGCTAATAGGTGGTAGTGCATTAGCTAGAGTTTGTATGGCTTCAGTAAAGTAGTTGTTGAAGGCATCAGTAATTTGGTTAGAGTTATTATGGGTGATACCTGACAGGGCAGGAGTTTTAGATTGCCCTGGCTGAAGTAGTTTGTTAATGATTGTCCAGGTCTTTTGTGGTTTTTGCTGGTGGGTTTGTTGGAGATGAAGGTGAAAGTTTTTTTTGTCTAGCAGGATGTCTTTTTTGGTGGCATTTCTTAACTGTTTAAAGTAAAGGTGGTCTGATGAGCTTTTAGAGGTTCTTCATTTGGCCCAAATTTTATTTAATTGGAGGATCTTTTGTCTAGTTTGTTTTGTGAGCCATGGAGCAATGTTGGTCCTTATTCGGGCAGAGTGAGAGGAGGCATGATATTCCAAAATTTGTAGGAATCTAGTCATAACGTAGGGCACTGCTTCACTGAGTTGAAGATGATGCAGTGGTGATCAGTCACATGCCTTCAGTTAATTTTGGAAGTTCTCTGGATGAAAGTGCTTTTTAGAGCGGGAGGTTATGAAAATATTAGGATTGGGGCTATGAATTTTTTGTTTAATTATATAGGTTAGAGAATGGTCACTGATGTCATCAGGAAGGGTACCTGGTTTATATGTATCAGGATGGCTATTTATGAGGATCCAGTCTAGGGTGCTTTCCTTACTGCTTGGTTTATAGATTCTAGTCGGGTGGTTATTATTTGGGAAAAAATTTATAGATTTATGTGGGTGATAGGATTGGGGGAGCTACAGGTAGCCCAGTCTATATTAAAGTCACCTAGCACAATGGTTTCCTGTGGTAGGTGACTAGAGAGACAACTAAGCATGTTTTGAAGAGTATTGATATTATTTCCAGGGGGAAGATAGGAACAAATTATGTAGATAGACTTACAGTTGTTGATTAGAAGTCTAGCAGTAAGGGTTGCAGCATTAGTATCTGAGGGTAAGAACACAGTGAAAGATGAAAGTTGAAGTTCAGATTTATACAGAATGTCTACACCTCCATCTTTTTTGGTTTTGCGGTCAGATCTCAGGATGTTATATCCAGGAGGGGTAATTTCCTGGTCATGAGTTGAAGGCTTTAGCCATGTCTCAGTAATACAGAGGATATTGAATGCGTTCACTTCTAAGAGTCCATGTAGGTGGGTAATTTTGCTGTTAATGCCACAGATGTTGAGATGAGCTATCTGGAGAGAGTTTGAAGGTCTTTTTGCGGTAAAGGTAGCATGAAATGTTAGGTTTTGTGGGTCACTGGGTATACCTATATTGGGGCCAGGGTTTGGATGAATATCACCATCTAATAGGGGATGTTGTTGAGGTCTTTGTATAATCTTTAGGAATTTGTAGTAGTTATTTAGGGTTTTCTTGTTATGGAAGTAAGTAACATGGGTAGATCTATGATACTTTGGAAGTATATAGATGGACGTGGAGGTAATATTTATGTGGTTGAGGGAGTTGACATGAGAAACAGATAGAGTTTGTTGGTGGTGGCGGTGATGTTTGAAAAGAGAGGAATGTTTGTAGAAGGTTAGTGTATAGGGTATAGTTAGTGACACTAGAATAGTAGTTAAGAGTAGTAGGTTAGTGTATGCAGTCTTTTGTATTGAAGCCATAAGGATGAGTAGGTTAAGAGGTAGAGAAAGTAGAGGGATAGAGTATAGTAAAAGCTAAAATAAAAGGTGGCAGTAGGAGAGAAAGCTGTATAATGTTAACAATACAGTATGATTAGTGTGGAGAGGTTAGGGAGAGGACATAAAAGGTGTAAAGTTACTTTAAGGATTATTTGGAGTTAGGGGTGGGGCAGTAAAGTAACAGAAGACAGTGATAGGGTGTTGAGGGGAAGGGGTGTGGTTGCAGATGTATAAGTTTAACAGCACTGGGGGTGAGTGGGAAACAGGGGTAGGGTAGGGGAGCGGAGTTAACCCGCAGGGCGAACAGAGCGGGTTAGAGCAGGTAAGGAAGATTCTACAGTGACAATCTGAGAGCAGCAGATGATTGAGGCAGTGTAAAAGGTTA
Organism: Protopterus annectens; assembly: GCF_019279795.1. Classification (NCBI taxonomy): domain Eukaryota; kingdom Metazoa; phylum Chordata; order Ceratodontiformes; family Protopteridae; genus Protopterus; species Protopterus annectens. The sequence goes on along the minus strand of NC_056727.1, from coordinate 80,648,551 downwards.
CAGGTAGGTAGAGTGTGGTAAAGCAGGTGTGAGGTAGAAAAGGATAGTAGAGTAGAAAGAAAGAAAAATAAAAAGTATAGCTAGAAGGAGGGGAAAGAAAGGATAAGAGCAGTGAGATACCACAGGAAGATTAGCAACTAGTCAAGGGATAGAATCTTCAAAAGTATTCAGAGATGAAACTTAGGAAAATGGAGGAAGAGTTATATCACAGGGCTACATTAGGGTGCCACCTAGTGAGCAGAAAGCAGAATACAACAAGGTATCTGTAATAAAGATAGCTGATAGAGGTGGTTCAGATAATGGCTTTGGGGGGAATTAGCAGTTGCTACTGGGATAAAGAGGAGTCTGGCTGCTAGCTTCCTGACTCAGTAGCTTAATTAATTTCAATACTAGGCAAGGTATAAATACACATTAGCTTAAATAATTAGGACCAGGGTGGAAACATACTTTCTTAATCCCTTTGAAACTGGGAAAAAGTGCAGGGGCAGCAGAATCCTTTGGCCAGATGTTGGGATGGCTTGAAGGTAAATGAAAGGGGTCCTTAATGTCCAGGCAGGTCCCTTAGAACAAGATAGGAGGTAGAGAGTTTCTTAATCCCTTTGAAACTGGGAAAAAGTACAGGGGCAGCAGAATCCTTTGGCCAGATGTTGGGATGGCCTGAAGGTAAATGAAAGGGGTCCTTAATGTCCAGGCAGGTCCCTTAGAACAAGAAAGGAGGTAGAGAGTTTCTTAATCCCTTTGAAATTGGGAAAAAGTACAGGGGCAGCAGAATCCTATGGCCAGATGTTGGGATGGCTTGAAGGTAAATGAAAGGGGTCCTTAATGTCCAGGCAGAACCGTTAGAACAAGATAGGGGGTAGAGAATTTTTTAATCCCTTTGAAACTGGGAAAAAGTACAGGGGTAGCAAAATCCTTTGGCCAGACATTGGGATGGTTTGAAGGTAAATGAAAGGGGTCCTTAATGTCCAGACAGGTCCCTAAGAACAAAATAGGAGGAGAGAGTTTCTTAATCCCTTTGAAACTGGGAAAACATACAGGGGCAGCAAAATCCTTTGGCCAGACGTTGGGATGGCTTGAAGGTAAATGAAAGGGGTCCTTAATGTCCAGCAGGTTCTTTAGAACAAGATAGGAGGTAGAGAGAATATACCCAGGCTTCTGGGGCCAGGGACTTGCAGCAGACAGGGCAAATACAGGGATAATCTGTATTTATTTTATCATTGTAATTATAATTTATATAATCATTGGATTGTTGTTTAAAATTCAGCTATTGTTGCTATTGCTAACAACATGTAAGTTACTTGTCCACTTCCATTTTTTTACCATTAACTGCAGTTCTGCTAATTTGTGCAACAAATTAAATTGTTGATGTGTCAAGGAGATGTGAGAAAGATGGCATTATCACTTATGCACTTCTTACTCTGGTTATTGCTAGGTATAACCTATGCTTCAGTTATGTTTTCCTTTCAGCTTTTTATCTCTGTCATTGAGTTTTTTTTTCTAATGCCATTTGCATTTGCTGTCCACTATGCAGTGCAAGAACAAACAAGGTCTACTTCCAAAGGAAAAATAGGAAAGATTTTATTTAGGCTGCCTTCTGTAGTGCAAACCAGCTAGTAAAGGTGCATGGCCATTAGGATGCTGGATAGTACTTAAGTGAATACATTCCACTTCTCAGCTATCACTGTAGCACAAGGTATAACTCAAGTGAAAAACAAAATAAGCCCAAGTGAAGCAGCTGGATTGGACCCACTCACCAAAAATGGATGACTCAGTAATAAAAATCACAAAACCACTTTAATCGAATCAATACATAAATCCAGGAACAAAATGGATAAGCGCTTTCATCTAGATAATCTAGACTTCATCAGACAACAGTTAAAGCATAGATACTTCCTTTTATACAAACCAAAAAAAAGGCAGTATCTATGCTTTAACTGTTGTCTGATGAAGTCTAGATTATCTAGATGAAAGTGCTTATCCATTTTGTTCCTGGGTTTATGAACTGATTCGATTAACGTGGTTTTGTGATTTTTACTACTGAGTCATCCATTTTTGGTGAGTGGGTCCAATCCAGCTGCTTCACTTGGGCTACTTTTGTTTTTTGGACTAGTTTGTGCTTCTGTTTGACTTTATTATTAGTTTATCATGGCCAATGAAGATAGTGGGGATTCATCGGCCCCACTCAGTTCACAGAACCTGGACATTGAGGCTTTGAAGCAAACTGTGCTTATTTTAAGTTCTGTAGTGCAGTCTCTTTCACATAAAGTGAACACACTACTTGACACACCCACTTCTGATGTCAGACTGCATTTTCCTGCTTCTAGTGGAGCTGAAATTGCTTCTACCAGCTTATGGTCTACTTTGAGTGACTGTAACTTGGAAAATAATGAACAGTGGCATGCATCTAATGGTTTTCCTTCTAGTTTCAATGGATTTGGCATTCTTTCTTCATCCATACCTTGCGGACAATGTACACAACAAGCGGAACACACAGGAGAGACGGCTTTGAGGGCAGGAACCATGCCTGCTTTACGGGACTGGCTTACATATTTCCCTTTGTGAGACTGAAGGACTTTCAACAACTAATGGTAACAGTGATTTCACAACTTTGAAGCTTTTGATTATAAATTATCTAAAATTAACCATTTGCAACTTGATAATGCATATTGCATTGAATGTATGAAGGAAAATATAGATCCAAAATGTTTGAGAATGTGGCGCTATCGTAGTGGCTTGCAACATAATTCTGAATTGTTTAAAGTGCTGGTGGTTATGTTTGACAAACATGGGAGAGAATACATGTGATTAGTAGTCAAACATAATGATTGGTTAATTAATTAATTGATTTCTTCTGTTTCTGATTTGGATAAAAGTATTTGTGGGCATTTACATTATGAAAAGTTTAAATTTGACTATTTGAGAATATCCAAGAGAATTGACCAACTTGTGGGTTCCATAAAAGCTGGAAAGGTGAAAAAACTCACTAGAGACAGAAATGATTATGGCAAAGGTATGGCATACCCCAGACCTCTGACATCACAAAAATGGGGTAACATATTTAACAACTCTTATTCTGTCAACAATACTAATGAAAACAATAGTAATGATACACCACCCAGTACTTCTGGGCAGGTTTGTTTGGACCCACAGGTGATTCCACCTCTGAGATGTTCAGAGCATCTGAGGAACAAGGGCCCACCTATGAACAGCAACTGGGAGATGGCTCCTGTGAACACCCACAAACAATGGAACAGGGGAGGGATGACAAACAGTGGTGGAAAGAGGTGGTTCCAGAACTGGAACAACAGGAGTTAATAATATCTACACCTGACACTTCCAACATGTTGTTGGATATACCAGAACAAATTTTGGATCATGCACTGCCACCCTGTCATATTGTCACTAACACCTTGGGTGATTTTAATGTATATATTTTTTTCAGTAATGATATTAGGCCAGAACATTGAGATCTGTTTGCCAAAGGGTTTACCTTTGTGCCCTCACAATCCCTGGACATTGCCAGTACCTTAATGGATCTAATAATTTACACACGTAAACTAAATTTGAAAAGTCTTTTTAATAATTCCCATTCTGCTTCTTTCGTCAATCCTTTGGCTATACCTAGCACTTAAAACCCTCCACTCCACCCTGTGGTTCAATTATTTGAGAACATTTGTGAACTTGAAGTATGTAATTCCAAGTTCTGAAATAAGAACTCTAATATAAATGAAAAAGTTTAATTGATGAAATAAAGGTGTTTGCACATGCAACTAGAATTATGGAACCTGACAAAGGGGTAGGGGTAGTTTTAATGAACTACAATGATTATAATGCAATGTTATTTATTTTAGAAGGAAAAGTGTACTCAAAAGCTTCTCTAAATGAGTTAAATGTGTCATATACGAAAATAAAAAATTACCTACAAGATTTTTTTATCGAAGGATTCATTACTATTGGTATGCTTAATTAGCTATCAGTTCCCTATCCCAGACTATCTGTAATCTTTGGACTAACAAAATTACACAAGAATCTCACACAACCACTTATGGTCCCCATAGTTGATTCTAAACATTGTATCACTCACCCATTGGCAAAATATTTGGACAACAAGTTAAAAGAACATATACTCAATGAAACATACATTTGTAAGGACTCATGGAGTTTTTTAGAAGCAATTGATAAAATGCCTTTTAAAGATATCTATATGTTTATAACCATTGACATCAAGGATTTATACTCAGTAATACCCCACGATACAGTGTTAGACTGGTTCACAGAGCACCTTTATGAGAAAAGTATAGCACACTTTGATGTTCTGGTTTATGTACACTTGATGGAAATGGTTCTCAAAAATAATTTTATACTTTTTAATAAGGAAATATATTTACAGCAAGAGGAAGTGGCCATGGGGTCAGCATGTGGTAGGCTTTATGCCAACATTGTGGTAAAACAATGTGAGAAAAAAGTATTGTTCTCCTCAAAGTATTTTGAATATATTAAGTTTTATAACAGGTTTTTGGATGACATGTTTAATTTATGGGACGGACCTAATGGACTTGTTAATGATTTTATTGCATATATTGGAACTACCACTGATTTCTGAAAGTTTACACACACCAGTGATTTTAATATGATTTCTTTCCTTGACATCCCTTTACTCAAGTACTATCATAATAAAAAGGTCATTTCAAAGATTTTTTTGGAAAAATACTTATTCAAACTCTCTACTACATTATTCCAGCACCCACCCTATGAAACAAAAGAAGGCTATTGTTGAAGGCCATTTCATGTGTACAGCACATATGGTGTCTTTAATGGATGAATTTCTGAATGAATGTGACATGCTGAAAGAAATGTTTCTAAAAAGGTTATCCTTACAAATGTATTATTAACATTATGATTGAGGTTGTCAACAAAAGGGAGAGAGGTTTTTACCTCCCTTACTTTCTGGTGATAGTACATCCATTACCTCACGTTCATCCAACATTCATGACACTAGCATAGCGGAAGAAGGCAGAGATTTTAAAACCTCATTTATTACTGTTTTTACTGACGAGAATTTAATTATAAAGGATATTTTACTGAAAAACTGGTCCATTCTTAAACATGAAAAGAATATTAAATCTGTGATAGGTTCACAACCTGCTATTGTGTATAAAAAAGGAAAGAATTTAAAGAACATTTTTGAAACTAGGAACCTGCATTTCAGCAAAAACCTGGTTCCATGAATAAGTATGGTATATGCAACTACCGTAAATTTGAAAAAGAAGGAAATATATTTTGTGTCAATAATATGGAAATTAAGATCAGGCAGAAATACAACTGTTGCGCTGAGAAAGTAGTATATTGTGCTATGTGCATTGTCTGTTCATGTTTTTATGTTGGCAAGACTGACCGCAAGCTGAAGAACCACATCTATGAGCATTTATATGATATTAAAAATACTAAAGACACCAATGCAATATAAGTATATAATGGAGAACTTCTTCTTCTTCTTCTTTCAGCTTTTCCTGGTAAGGGGTTGCCACAGCGGATCACCTGTTTCCATTTCTTCCTGTAATCTGCATCTTGCTGTGTCACACCAACCACTGGCATGCCCTCTCTAACCACATCCATAAACCTTACCTTAGGCCTTCCTCTTTTCCTCTTACCTAGCAGTGTCATCCTTAGCATCCTTTTCCCAATATAACCAGCATACCTCCTCAGCACATGTCCAAACCAATGCAATCTTGCCTCTCTGGCTTTGTCTCCAAACTGTCCAACCTGGGCTGACCCTCTAATATACTTATTCCTAATCCTGTCCAACCTCATCACACTCAGTGCAAATCCATCTATAACTCTGCCACATTCAGCTCTAACTCCTGCCTTTTTGTCATTGCCACTGTCTCCAACCCATATAACATAGCTGGTCTCACTAACCTATTGTAGACCTTCCCTTTCACTCTTACTGGTACTCGTCTGTCACAAATTACTGCTGAAACTCTTCTCTACCCACAACACCCTGCCTGTACTCTCTTCTTCACCTCTCTTAAACACTCGCCATTACCCTGAACTGTTGATCCCAAGTATTTAAACTCATCCAACTTCAGCAACTGTACTCCCTGCATCCTCACCATTCCTCTATCCTCCCTCTCATTCACACACATATATTCCATCTTAGTCTGGCTGACCTTGATTCCTCTCCACTCTAGAGCATATCTCCACCTCTCCAGGGTTTCCTCAACATGTTTCCTACTCTCACTACATATCATAATGTCATCTGCAAACATCATAGTCCACGGGAACTTCTGTCTGATCTCGTCTGTCAAACTGTACATCACCAGTGCAAATAAGAAAGGGATCAGAGCTCATCCTTGATGTAATCCCACCTCCACCGTCAATGCATCTGTCACTCCCACTGCAGATCTCACCACTGTCACACTGCCCTTGTACATATCCTGTACCACTCTTACATACTTCTCTTCCACTCCCGACTTCCTCATACAATACCACAACTCCTCTCTAGGCACCCTGCCATATGCTTTCTCTAAGTCCACAAAGACACAATGCAACTCCTTCTGACCTTCTCTGTACTTCTCCATCAACACTCTCAGAGCAAACATCGCATCTGTAGTGCTCTTTCCTGGCATGAAGCCATACTGCTGATCACTAATCATCACTTCCCTTCTTAACCTAGCTTCCACTACTCTTTCCCATAATTTCATGCTGTGCCTGATCAGTTTTATCCCTCTTTAGTTACTACAGCTCTGCACATCACCCTTATTCTTAAAAATTGGTACCAAAACACTTTTTCTCCACTGCTCAGGCATCCTCTCACTTTCCAAGATTTCATTAAACAACCTGGTTAAAAATTCCACTGCCATTTCTCCTAAACACCTCCAAGCTTCCACAGGTATGTCATCTGGACCAACAGCCTTTCCATTCTTCATCCTCTTCATAGCTATTCTTACTTCCGCCTTGCTAATCCATTGCACTTCCTGATTCACTATCCCCACATCATCCAGCCTTATCTCTCTCTCATTCTCTTCATTCATCAGCCCCCTCAAAGTACTCCTTCCATCTGTTCAACACATTCTCCTCACTAGTGAGTATGTTTCCCTCATTATCCTTTATCACCCTTACAAGCTGCACATCTTTCCCAGCTTGGTCCCTCTGTCTAACCAATTGGTACAGGTCCTTTTCTTCCTCCTTAGTGTCCAACCTTTCATACAACTCTCTATACACCTTGCCCTTAGCCTTTGCCCCCTCTCTCTTTACCACGCACCTCATCTACTTATACTCCTGCCTACTTTCTACATCTCTCTGACAATCCCACTTCTTTTTCACCAACCTCTTTCTCCATATACTCTCCTGTATGTCCTCATTCCACCACCAGGTCTCCCTGTCCTCCTTTCTCTGTCCAGATGTCACACCAAGCAACTTTCTAGCAGTCTCCCTTACTAGGTCTGCTGTAGTTACCCAGCTATTCAGTAACACATCACTGCCACCCAGTGCCTGTCTTAACTCTCCCATGAACTCCACCTCACAATCACTGTTTTTCAATTTCCACCATTTGATCCTTGGTGCTGCCCTCACACTCCTCCTTCTCTCCTTGATCACCAATGTCATTCTATAGACCACCATTCTATGCTGCCTAACTACACTTCCCCGTCACCACTTTACAGTCTCCAATCTCCTTCAAACTGGCCCTCCTGCATAGGATATAGTCCGCCTGTGTGCATCTCCCTCCACTTTTGTATGTTACCCTATGCTCCTCCCTCTTGTTAAAATATGTATTCACCACAGCCATGTCCATCCTTTTTGCAAAATCCACTACCATCTGACTTTCTGCATTCCTTTCCTTAACACCATACCTATCCATCACTTCCTCATCCCCTCTGTTCCCTTCACCAAGAGGCCCATTGAAATCTGCTCTGATCACCACTTTCTCACTCTTGGGTACAGTCATCAGCACTTCATCCAACTCACTCCAAAATTTTTCTTTCTCATCCATCACACACCCAACTTGAGGAGCATATGCACTAACAACATTCATCATTACACCATCAATTACTAGCTTCATAAACATCACTCTATCTGACACTCTTTTCACCTCCAATACACTCTTGGTATACCGTTCCTTCAGGATAACCCCTACCCCATTTCTCCTCCCATCCACACCATGATAGAACAACTTGAAGTCACCTCCAATACACCTGGCCTTACTTCCCTTACACCTTGTCTCCTGTACACACAATATATCAACCTTCCTTCTGTCCATCATATCAGCTAGCTCTCTCCCTATACCAGTCATGCTGCCAACATTCAAAGTTCCTACCCTCACTACTACACTCCTAACCTTCCTCCTCTCTTCCTGCCTTTGGGCATGCCTTCCCCCTCTTCTTCTCCTTCTCCTCCTTCAGCCAACAGTAGCCCAATTTATGCCAGCACCCTGTCGGTAACAGTACTGGTGGTGGTCGTTGTTAACCTGGGCCTCGACCGATCCGGTATGTAAATCTGTATTGGTTTCCACATATCTCATTTGGCAGATATTTTACGTCGGATGCCCTTCCTGATGCAACTCTCCCCACTTATCCGGGCTTGGGACTGGCATGAAGAAATGCACCGGCTTGTGCATTCCCAGTGGCTGGGGTTTTATCCAGGCTTGGGACCAGATCAAAGAAATGCACTGGCTTGTGCATCCCCGGTGGCTGGGATTTTATCTGGGCTTGGGACTGGCACAAAGAAATGCACTGGCTTGTGCATCCCCAGTGGCTGGGTTTATAAGTATATAATGGAGAACAACAATCACAAATTTGTATTCTTCATTATAGACAGCATCAACACTGATGTTAGAGGAGGAGCATGGTCACTATTGTTTGAAAAAAAGAGAATTATATTGGCAGCTACACCTGAATACAGGGAACTGGCCAGGCTTAAACAAAACTATTTCAATCAGCTCCTTACTAAAATTAAAGGCGTTGGAGAGGTAATATGACCTCCTAAATAATTACTGTTTAATATATCATGGTACACAAACAAACATCATATTGTTATTTTACATAGTTTTAAATGTTTTTTATTCTATTTGTTACATACCATCAGTCTTTTTATAAATTTGTAATTTCATTTTTTATTTAATGCATTTAACTTGTATTTATACTGCTGTGGGGGGTTGTGTCTTGCAGTCTGAAGCTTTATTAAGGATTTCATTTTAATTTATTCATCTCATGAATATTTAATGTAAAGTCATTTATTTGCCCTAATCAACTTTGTATTATGTCACTTCCTGTCTGGTTTGTATAAAAGGAAGTATCTATGTTTTAACTGTTGTCTGATGAAGTCTAGATTATCTTGACGAAAGCACTTATCCATTTTGTTCCCAGATTTATGTACTGATTTAATTAAAGTGATTTTGTGATTTTTACAACTCAGTCATCAATTTTTTGTTGAGTGGGTCCAATCCAGCTGCTTCACTTGGGCTACTTTTGTTTTTTGGACTGGTTTTTGCTTCTGTTTGACTTTATTATTAGTTTGTCATGGCCAGTGAAGATAGCGTGGATTCCACGACCTGACTCGGTTCACAGAATTCGGACATTGAGGCTTTGAAGCAAACTGTGCTTACTTTAAGTTCTGCAGTCCAGACTCTTTCACATAAAGTGAACGCTGTACTTGTCACACCCACTTCTGAAGTCAGATGGCATTTTCCTGCTTCTAGTGGAACTGAAACAACTTCTACCAGCTTGTGATCTGCTTTGAGTGACTGTAACTTGGAAAATAATGAACAGCGGCATGCATCTAATAGTTTTCTTTCTAGTTTCAACAGATTTGGCAGTCTTTCTTCATCCATACCTAGTTGACAAAGTACACAACAAGTAGAACACATAGGAGAGATGGCTCTGAGGGCAGGAACCATGCCTATTTTACAGGACTGGCTTAAAGAGAGTATTTCCCTTTGTGAAACTGAAGGACTTTCAACAACTAATGGTAACAGTGATTTACCGACTTTGTTTGAAGCTTTTGATTATAAATTATCTATTTGATTATAAATTATCTAAAATTAAGTGTTTGCAACTTGATAATACATATTTCATTGAATGTATGAAGGAAAATTTAGTTCCAAAAGGTTTGAGAATGTGGCACTATCCTAGTGGCTTGCAACATAATTCTGAATTGTTTAAAGAGCTAGTGGTTATTTTTGAAAAACACAGATGATTAATAGTCAAACATAATGATTGGTTAATTAATGAATTGATTTCTTCTGTTTCTAATTTGGATAAAAGTATTTGTGGGCATTTACATTATGAAAAGTTTAAATTTGAGCATTTGAGAATATTCAAGAATATTGACCAACTTGTGGGCTCCATAAATGCTAGAAAGTTGAAAAAACTGACTAGAGTCAGAAATGATTATGGCAAAGGTATGGCATACCCCAGACCTCTGACATCACAAAAATGGGGTAACACATTTAACAACTCTTATTCTGTCAACAATACTAATGAAAACAATAGTAATGATACACCACCCAGTACTTCTGGGCAGGTTTGTTTGGACCCACAGGAGATTCCACCTCTGAGATGTTCAGAGCATCTGAGGAACAAGGGCCCACCTATGAACAGCAACTGGGAGATGGCTTCTGTGAACACCCACAAACAATGGAACAGGGGAGGGATGACAAACAGTGGTGGAAAGAGGTGGTTCCAGAACTGGAACAACAGGAGTCAATTGTATCTACACCTGACACTTCCAACATGTTGCTGGATATACCAGAACAAATTTTGGATCAAGCACTGCCACCCTGTCATATTGTCACTAACACCTTGGGTGATTTTAATGTATATCATTTTTTATGTAATGAAATTAGGCCAGAACATTGAGATCTGTTTGCCAAAGTGTTCACCTTTGTGGCCTCACAATCCCTGGACATTGCAAGTACCCTAATGGATCTAATAATTTACACACGTAAACTAAATTTGAAAACTCTTTTTAATAATTCCCCTTCTTCTTCTTTCGTCAATCTTTTGGCTATATCTAGCACTTACAACCCTCCACTCAACCCTGTGGTCCAATTATTCAAGAACATTTGTGAACTTGACATACGTAATTCCAAGTTCTCAAATAGGAACTCTAATATAAATGAAAAAAGGTTAATTGAAGAAATAAATGTTTTTGCACATGCAACTAGAATTATGAAACCTGACAAAGGGGTAGGGATATTTTTAATGAACTACAATTATTATAATGAGAAGATGTTATTTACTTTAGAAGGAAAAGTGAACTCAAAAGCTTCTCTAAATGAGTTAAATGTGTCATGTAAAAAAATGAAAAATGAACTACAATATCTTTTCATTGAAGGATCAATTATTATTGATACATTTAATTACCTGTCAGTTCCCTATCCCAGACTATCTGTAATGTTTGGACTACCAAAATTACATAAGAATCTCACACAATCACCTATATGCCCCATAGTTGATTTTAAAGGGTGTATCACTCACCCCTTGGCAAAATATTTGGACAAGTTAAAAGAACATGTACTCAATGAAACATACATTTGTAAGGACTCATGGAGTTTTTTAGAAGCAATTGATAAAATGCCTTTTAAAGATACCTATATGTTTATAACCATTGACATCAAGGATTTATGCTCAGTAATACCCCACGATACAGGGTTAGACTGGTTCACAGAGCACCTTTATGAGAAAGGTATAGCACACTTTGATGTTCTGGTTTATGTACACTTAATGGAAATGGTTCTCAAAAATAATTTTAGACTTTTTAATAAGGAAATATATTTACAGCAAGAGGAAGTGGCCATGGGGTCAGCATGTGGTGTGCTATATGCCAACAGTGTGGTAAAACAATGGGAGAAAAAAATGTTTGTTCCCCTCAATGTATTTTGAATATATTAAGTTTTATAACAGGTTTTTGGATGACATGTTTATTTTATGGGATGGACTTAAACTTGTTAATGATTTTATTGCATATATTGGAACTACCTCTGATTTCTTAAAGTTTATACACACCAGTGATTTTAATATGATTCCTTTTCTTGACATCCTTTTACTGAAGGGCTATCATGATAAAAAGGTTGTTTCAAAGATTTTTGGAAAAATACTTATTCAAACTCTCTACTACATTACTCTAGCACCCACCCTATGAAACAAAAGAAAGCTATTGTTGAAGGCCATTTCGTGTGTGCAGCACATATGGTGTCTTTAATGAATGCATTTCTGAATGAATGTGACATGCTGAAAGACATGTTTCTAAAAAAGGTTATCCTTACAAATTTATTATTAACATTATGATTGAGGTTGTCAAAAAAAGAGAGAGGTTTTTACCTCCCCTTACATTCTGGTGATAGTACATCCATTACCTTGCCTTCATCCAACATTCATGACACCAACATAGTGGAAGAAAGTAGAGATTTTAAAACCTCACTTATTACTGTTTTTACTGATGGAGTTTAATTTTAAAGGATATTTTATTGAAAAAACTGGTCCATTCTTAAACAAGAAAAAAATATTAAACCTGTGATAGGCTCACAGCCTACTACTGTGTATAAAAAAGGAAAGAATTTAAAGATAATTTTTGAAACTAGGAACCTGCATTTCAGCAAAAACCTGGTTCCATGAGTAAGTGTGGTATATGCAACTACTTTAAATTTGTAAAAGAAGGTAATATATTTTGTGTCAACAATGTGGAAATTAAGATCAGGCAGAAATACAACTGTTGTGCTGAGAAAGTAGTATATTGTGCTATGTGCATTGTCTGTTCATGTTTCTAAGCTGGCAAGACTGACCGCAAGCTGAAGAACCACATCTATGAACATTTATATGATATTAAAAATACTAAAGACACCAATGCACTAAGTAAGTATATAATGAAGAACGTCTTCTTCTTCTTCTTCTTTTGGCTTTTCCTGGTTAGGGGTCACCACAATGGATCACCTGTTTCCATTTCTTCCTGTCCTCTGTATCTTGCTGTGTCACACCAACCACCTGCATTTCCTCTCTAACCACATCCATAAACCTTATCTTAGGCCTTCCTCTTTTCCTCTTACCTAGCAGCTTCATCCTTAGCATCCTTTTCCCAATATACCCAGCATCCCTCCTCAGCACATGTCCAAACCAATGCAATCTCGCCTCTCTGGCTTTGTCTCCAAACTGAACAACCTGGGCTGACCCTCGAATATACTTATTCCTAATCCTGTCTACCCTCGTCACACCCAGTGCAAATCTTAACATCTTTAACTCTGCCACATCCATCTCTGACTCCTGGCTTTTTGTCAATGCCACTGTCTCCAACCCATATAACATAGCTGGGCTCACTAACTTTTGTAGACCTTCCCTTTCACTCTTACTGGTACTCGTCTGTCACAAATTACTCCTGACACTCTTCTCCACCCACTCCATCCTGCCTGTGCTCTCTTCTTCACCTCTCTTCCACACTCACTATTACTCTGAACTATTGATTCCAAGTATTTAAACTCATCCACCTTCGCCAACTGTACTCCCTGCATCCTCACCATTCTTCTATCCTCCCTCTCATTTACACACATATATTCCATCTTAGTCTGGCTGACCTTCATTCTTCTCCTGTCTAGAGCATATCTCCACCTCTCCAGGGTTTCCTCAACCTGTTCCCTACTCTCACTACATATCACAATGTCATCTGTAAACATCATAATCCATGGGGACTCCTATCTGATCTCATCTGTCAACCTTTCCATCACCAGTGCAAATAAGAAAGGGCTCAGAGCTGATCCTTGATGTAATCCCACCTCCACCTTAAACACATCTGTCACTCCCACTGCAGATCTCACCAACTTCACACTACCCTTGTACATATCCTGTACCACTCTTATGTACTTCTCTGCCACTCTCGACTTCCTCATACAATACCACAACTCCTTTCTAGGCACCCTGTCATATGCTTTCTCTAAGTCCACAAAGACACAATGCAACTCCTTCTGACCTTCTCTGTACTTCCAAATCAACACTCTCAGAGCAAACATTGCATCTGTAGTGCTCTTTCCTGGCATGAAACCATACTGCTGATCACTAATCATCACCTCCCTTCTTATCCTAGCTTCCACTACTCTTTACCATAATTTCATGCTGTGCCTGATCAGTTTTATCCCTCTGTAGTTACTACAGCTCTGCACATCACCCTTATTCTTAAAAATTGGTACCAAAAATTTTTTTCTCCACTGCTCAGGCATCCTCTCACTTTCCAAGATTTCATTAAACTATCTGGTTAAAAATTCCACTGCCATTTCTCCTAAATACCTGCAAGCTTCCACATGTATGTCATCTGGACCAACAGCCTTTCCATTCTTTATCCTCTTCATAGCTATCCTTACTTCTGCCTTGCTAATCCATTGCAATTCCTGATTCACTATCCCCACATCATCCAGCCTTATCTCTCTCTCTCTCTCTCTCATTCTCTTCATTTATCAGCCCCTCAAAGTACTCCTTCCATCTGTTCAACACATTCTCATCGCTAGTGAGTATGTTTCCCTTATTATCCTTTATCACCCTTACCTGCTGCACATCTTTCCTAGCTCGGTTCCTCTGTCTAGCCAATATGTTCATAGGTTCATAGGTTGGTACTAGGCTATCGGCCCTAGGGCCTATGCAAGCCTAGCCATAACAATTCCCTGGATATTTCTTCCCACAATATTTACTTCTCCAGGCCCCTCTCTAGCAGGGTGACTGACATGATCCCCGGGGTGAATTTCCTATCTCCCATCCAATCATCAAGGTTTCTTTTGAAGAGGGCCAAAGAGGCACTCTGCTTAATATGTATGGACAGTCTATTCCAGAGTACGGGGAGTCTCTGGGTCAGGAACCTATCCCCTCCAGCATGTTTTGTTCATTGTGATAATAAGGTTTAGATCCCTGGAGCGTGTGGCTCTGAGGGATTGGGATTTCTTTAAGTGGAGCATGTCCAACAGCTCAGGGTTTGACATGGTCTTGTATGTTAAACAGAGATCGCCTTTGAGTAGATGATATGCCACAGAGTATAGCTGGAGTTTTTTTAGACGGTCAGTATATGGCATCTGCTTTAGGCCTGTGATTCTTTTAGTGAGGTATTTCTGTGGCCTTTCAAGCTGTTGCAGATGTCTTGTGAGGTACATACCAAACGGGGCATTTATACTCTATAATGGGTCTAATGAGGGATGAGTACAGTGAGACAATGACCTCTTTTTTTCTGGATGAAAAGCCCTTAGTGATGAAGTGTGCCACATAGAAGGATTTCCTGACTGTTGTGGCAATGTGGTTATCAAAAGTGAGACCACTGTCCAACTGTGTCCCTAAGTCTCTCATCACACTTTTGATGTTTTGTGTCCTGCCACCTATGTGGTAATTCATGGGTACATGCTTTTTTCCAAAGGGTATAACTATACATTTCTTGGCATTAAGCTTGAGCCCATGGCTCTGGCACCAGGCATCTGTTTCTGTAAGTCCCTTTTGTAGAATATCTACATCATTTGGGGATTCATTAATGGCTCCCAGTTTGCAGTCATCTGCAAACTTTGTTAGCCAGAGTCCCCTAGTGTTGGCCTGTACTTCAGAGAAGTAGACGCTAAACAAGAGTGGTCCCAGGACTGAACCCTGAGGTACTCCACTGGTCACTTGTCTGGAGCTGGATTTGGAGTCGGCTACTTTTACTGTCTGGGTTCTGTCAATAAGCCAGTTAGGAACCCATCGAGTGACGTAGGGATTTATCTCCAGCTTAGTAAGTTTATCTATGATTCCAGAGTGGGGGATGGTGTCAAAGGCCTTGGCGAGGTCCAGATAGGCTGTGTGGACTGCCTTACCCTCGTCCACAGCTCTGGAGACTGATTCAAAGAAGTCAGTCAGATTTAGGAGACAAGATCGGCCCTTCACAAACCCAAACTGGGTCGGTACAGGTCCTTTTTTCCCTCCTTAGTGTCCAACCTTTCATACAACTCTCTATATGCCTTATCCTTAGTCTTTGCCACCTCTCTCTTTCCATGCACCTCATCTCTTTATACTCCTGTCTACTTTCTACATCTCTCTGACAATCCCACTTCTTCTTCACCAACCTCATTCTCCGTATACTCTCCTGTACTTCCTCATTCCACCACCAGGTCTCCTTGTCCACCTTCCTCTGTCTAGATGTCACACCAAGCAACTTTCTAGCAGTCTCCCTTACTAGATCTGCTGTAGTTACCCAGCTATTTGGTAACACTTCACTGCCACCCAGTGCCTGTCTTAACTCTTCCCTGAACTCTGCCTCACAATCACCATTTTTCAATTTCCACCATTTGATCCTTGGTGCTGCCCTCACACTCCTCCTCCTCTGCTTGATCACCAATGTCATTCTACAGACCACCATTCTATGCTGCCTAACTACACTTTACCCCAGCACCGCTTTACAGTCTCCAATCTTTTTCAAACTGGCCCTCCTGCATAGGATATAATCTACCTGTGTGCATCTCCCTCCACTCTTGTATGTCACCCTATGCTCCTCCCTCTTGTTAAAATACGTATTCACCACAGTCATGTCCATCCTTTTTGCAAAATCCACTACCATCTGACTTCCTGCATTCCTTTCCTTAACACCATACCTACCCATCACTTCCTCATCCCATCTGTTCCCTTCACCAACATACCCATTGAAATATGCTCCGATCACCACTCTCTCACCCTTGGGTACAGTCATCACCACTTCATCCAACTCAAGCCAAAATTTTTCTTTCTCATACATCGCACACCCAACCTGCAGAGCATATGCACTAACAACATTCATCAGTACACCATCAATTACCAGATTCATAAACATCACTCTATCCGACACTCTTTTCACCTCCAAAACACTCTTGGTGTACTGTTCATTCAGGATAACCCCTACCCCATTTTTCCTCCCATCCACACCATGATAGAACAACTTGAACTCACCTCCAATACACCTGGCCTTACTTCCCTTCCATCTCATCTCTTGTACACACAATATATCAACCTTCCTTCTGTCCATCATATCAGCTAGCTCTCTTCCTATACCAGTCATACTGCCAACATTTAAAGTTCCTACCCTCACTACCACACTCCTAACCTTTCTCCTCTTTTCCTGCCTTTGGGCATGGCTTCTCCCTCTTCTTCTCCTTCTCCTCCTTTGGCCAACAGTAGCCTAATTTCCACCAGCACCTGTCGGCTAACAGTACTGGTGGCAGTCATTGTTAACCTAGGCCTCGACCGATCCGGTATGTAAATCTGTACTGGTTTCCTCATATCTCATTTGGCAGATATTTTATGCCAGATGCCCTTCCTGATGCAACTCTCCCCATTTATCCAGGCTTGGGACCGGCACAAAGAAATGCAATGGCTTGTGCATTCCCAGTGGCTGGGTTTTTATCTGGGCTTGGGACCGGCACAAAGAAATGCACTGGCTTGTGCATTCCCAGTGGCTGGGTTTTTATCTGGGCTTGGGACCGGCACAAAGAAATGCACTGACTTGTGCATTCCCAGTGGCTGGGTTTTTATCCGGGCTTGGGACCGGCACAAAGAAATGCATTGGCTTGTGCATCCCCAGTGGCTGGGTTTTTATCCGGGCTTGGGACCAGCACAAAGAAATGAACTGGCTTGTGCATTCCCAGTGGCTGGGTTTATAAGTATATAATGGAGAACAACAATCACAAATTTGTATTCTTCATTATAGACAGCATCAACACTGATGTTAGAGGAGGAGCATGGTCACTATTGTTGGAAAAAAGAGAATTATATTGGCAGCTACACCTGAATGCAGGGAACTGGCCAGGCTTAAACGAAAATATTTAAATCAGCTCCTTACTAAAATTAAAAGCATTGGAGAGGTAATATGACCTCCCAAATAATTACTGTTTAATATACTATTGTACACAAACAAACATCATATTGTTATTTTACATAGTTTTAAATGTTTTTTATTCTATTTGTTACATACCATCAGTCTTTTTTATAAATTTGTAATTTCATTTTTTATTTAATGCATTTAACTTGTATTTATACTGCTGTGGGGGGTTTGTGTCTTGCAGTCTGATGCTTTATTAAGGATTTCATTTTAATTTATTCATCTCATGAATATTTAATGTAGGTCATTTATTTGCCCTAATCAACTTTGCATTATGTCGCTTCCTGTTTGGTTTGTATAAAAGGAAGTATCTATGCTTTAACTGTTGTTTGATGAAGTCTAGATTTTCTAGATGAAAGCGCTTATCCATTTTGTTCCTGGGTTTATGTACTGATTTAATTAAAGTGGTTTTGTGATTTTTACTACTGAGTCATCCATTTTTGGTGAGTGGGTCCAATCCAGCTGCTTCACTTGGGCTACTTTTGTTTTTTGGCTGGTTTGTGCTTCTGTTTAACTTTACTATTAGTTTGTCATGGCCAGTGAAGATATTGTGGATTCCTCGGCCCCACTGATTTCACAGAATTCGGACATTAAGGTTTTGAAGTAAACTGTGCTTACTTTAAGTTCTGCAGTGCAGTCTCTTTTACATAAAGTGAACGCTCTACTTGACACACCCACTTCTGGTGTCAGACGGCATTTTCCTGCTTCTATTGGAACTGAAACGACTTCTACCAGCTTGCAGTCTGCTTTGAGTGACTGTAACTCGGAAAATAATGAACAGCAACATGCATCTAATAGTTTTCCTTCTAGTTTCAACAGATTTGGCAGTCTTTCTTCATCCATACCTAGTTGACAAAGTACACAACAAGTAGAACACACAGGAGAGATGGCTTTGAGGGCAGGAACCATGCCTATTTTACAGGACTGGCTTACAGAGAATATTTCCCTTTGTGAGACTGAAGGACTTTCAACAACTATTGGTAACAGTGATTTACCAACTTTGTTTGAAGCTTTTGATTATAAATTATCTATTTGATTATAAATTATCTAAAATTAAGCGTTTGCAACTTGATAATACATATTTCATTGAATGTATGAAGGAAAATTTAGTTCCAAAAGGTTTGAGAATGTGGCACTATCCTAGTGGCTTGCAACATAATTCTGAATTGTTTAAAGTGCTGGTGGTTATTTTTGAAAAACACAGAATAGAATACATTTGATTAATAGTCAAACATAATGATTGGTTAATTAATTAATTGATTTCTTCTGTTTCTGATTTGGATAAAAGTATTTGTGGGCATTTACATTATGAAAAGTTTAAATTTTGAGCATTTGAGAATATTCAAGAATATTGACTAACTTGTGGGCTCCATAAAGGCTAGAAAGTTGAAAAAACTGACTAGAGACAGAAATGATTATGGCAAAGGTATGGCATACCCCAGACCTCTGACATCACAAAAATGGGGTAACACATTTACCAAATCTGATTCTGTCAACAATACTAATGAAAAAAATAGTAATGATACACCACCCAGTACTTCTGGGCAGGTTTGTTTGGACCCACAGGAGATTCCACCTCTGAGATGTTCAGAGCATCTGAGGAACAAGGGTCCACCTATGAACAGTAACTGGGAGATGGCTCCTGTGAACATCCACAAACAATGGAACAGGGGAGGGATGACAAACAGTGGTGGAAAGAGGTGGTTCCAGAACTGGAACAACAGGAGTTAATAATATCTACACCTGACACTTCCAACATGTTGTTGGATATACCAGAACAAATTTTGGATCATGCACTGCCACCCTGTCATATTGTCACTAACACCTTGGGTGATTTTAATGTATATATTTTTTTCAGTAATGATATTAGGCCAGAACATTGAGATCTGTTTGCCAAAGGGTTCACCTTTGTGCCCTCACAATCCCTGGACATTGCCAGTACCTTAATGGATCTAAGAATTTACACATGTAAACCAAATTTGAAAAATGTTTTTAATAATCCCATTTCTTCTTCTTTCGACAGTCCTTTGGCTATATCTAGCACTTACAACCCTCCACTCCACCCTGTGGTTCAATTATTCAAGAAAAGGTGTGAACTTGACATACGTAATTCCATTTTCTCAAATAGGAACTCTAATATAAATGAAAAAAGTTTAATTGATAAAATAAAGGTTTTTGCACAAGCAACTAGAATTATGAAACCTGACAAAGGGGTAGTGGTAGTTCTAATGAATTACAATGGTTATAATGCGATGTTATTTATTTTAGAAGGAAAAGCATACTCAAAAGCTTCTCTAAATTAGTTAAATGTGTCATATAAGAAAATAAGAAATGAACTAAAATATTTTTTCATTGAAGGATTCATTACTGTTGATTTGTTTAATTACCTATCAGTTCCTTATCCCAGACTAACTGTAATGTTTGGACTACCAAAATTACATAAGAATCTCACACAATCACCTATGTGCCCCATAGTTGATTTTAAAGGGTGTATCACTCACCCCTTGGCAAAATATTTGGACAAGTTAAAAGAACATGTACTCAATGAAACATACATTTGTAAGGACTCATGGAGTTTTTTAGAAGCAATCGATAAAATACCTTTTAAAGATACCTATATATTATAACCATTGACATCAAGGATTTATACTCAGTAATACCCCACGATACAGGGTTAGACTGGTTCACAGAGCACCTTTATGAGAAAGGTATAGCACACTTTGATGTTCTGGTTTATGTACACTTGATGGAAATGGTTCTCAAAAACAATTTTATACTTTTTAATAAGGAAATATATTTACAGCAAGAGGGAGTGGCCATGGGGTCAGCATCTGGTGGGCTATATGCCAACATTGTGGTAAAACAATGGGAGAAAAAAGTATTGTTCCCCTCAAAGTATTTTTAATATATTAAGTTTTATACCAGGTTTTTGGATGACATGTTTATTTTATGGGCTGGACCTAATGAACATGTTAATGATTTTATTGCATATATTGGAGCTATCACTGATTTCTGAAAGTTTACACACACCAGTGATTTTAATATTATTTCTTTCCTTGACATTCTTTTACTCACGGACTATCATGATAAGAAGTTTGTTTCAAAGATTTTTGTAAAAATACTTATTCAAACTCTCTACTACATTATTCAAGCACCCGCCTTATGAAACAAAAGAGGGCTATTCTTGATGGCTAATTTGTGTGTGCAGCACGTATGGTGTCTTTAATGGATGAATTTCTGAATTAATGTGACACGCTGAAAGAAATGTTTCTAAAAAAAGGTTATCCTCAAAAATGTATTATTAACATTATGATTGAGGTTGTCAACAAAAGGGAGAGAGGTTTTTACTTCCCCTTACATTCTGGTGATAGTACATCCATTACCTCGCCTTCATCCAACATTCATGACACTGGCATAGTGGAAGAAGGTAGAGATTGTTAAACCTCATTTATTACTGTTTTTACTGATGAGAGTTTAATTTTAAAGGATATTTTATTGAAAAACTGGTCCATTCTTAAACATGAAAAGAATATTAGATCTGTGATAGGCTCACAACCTACTATTGTGTATATAAAAAAAGAAAGAATTTAAAGAACATTTTTGAAACTAGGCGCCTGCTCTTTTACCAAACACCTGGTTCCATGAATAAGTGTAGTATATGCAACTACTGTAAATTTGTAAAAGAAGGTAATATATTTTGTGTCAACAATGTGGGAATTAAGATCAGGCAGAAATACAACTGTTGTTATGAGAAAGTAGTATATTGTGCTATGTGCACTGTCTGTTCATATTTCTTTGTTGGTAAGACTGACTGGAAGCTGAAGAACCACATCTACGAACATTTATATGATATTAAAATACTAAAGACACCAATGCACTAAGTATATAATGGAGAACAACAATCACAAATTTGTATTCTTCACTGTAGACAGCATCAACACTGATGTTAGAGGAGGAGCATGGTCACTATTGTTGGAAAAAAGAGAATTATATTGGCAGCTACAGCTGAATGCAGGGAACTGGCCAGGCTTAAATGAAAAGATCAGTCTTTTTAGAAATTTATAATTTCATTTTTTATTTAATGCATTTAATTTGTATTTATACTGCTGGGGGGGGGGGTTGTGCCTTGCAGTCTGTTGCTTTATTTAGGATTTCATTTTAATTTATTCATCTCGATTAAAGTGGTTTTGCGATTTTTACTACTGAGTCATCCATTTTTGGTGAGTGGGTCCAATCCAGCTTCTTCACTTGGACTATGTTTGTTTTTTGGACTGGTCTGTGCTTCTTTTTGACTTTATTATAAGTCAAGTGACTTTAGAGAAAAATGACAAGTTATGCAAGCTTCAAATCCATTTAGTTGATAATTTTATAGAGGATTGTCTGAATACATATTTATACATATTCTGTTGGATCACTGTGTTGTTGAGTAAAACTCTACTGTTCTCAGAATTGCTAACACCATGTGAGTAGTTGGCTGTCTACTTTCATGTATTTGACATTAACTACAAGTCTGATAGTCTGTGCTATGCATTACACTTCCAGTGTTGCAAGGAGATGTGCCAAGGATGAATCTGTCATTTGAATATACTTCCTGCTGTCTGCATTGCTTGGGTAAAGCAGTTAATTGAATACATTTTCCTGTTAGCCTGTCATTGTTTTTTCTAATGCCTTTTGCATTTCCTCTCCTCTCTGCAGTGCAGCAACTTGGTTCACTGCCTATGTAAAAAAGTGAAACATTTAATGAAGGCTGCCTTCTGTAGCACAAATAAGCTTGGTGGAGATGGGCAGCTGTCAGCACTCTCAATAGTACTTAGTGGATATATTTAACCTCTCTGATAAGTATCCCTGCATTACAATGCATGAGTTTGGTGAACTGAGAGAAATAAGGCAGGTGAAATAGGGTTTGAATCCATTTAACTGATAATTTTACAGAGGAGGTCTGAATACATATTTACACATATATTTAGATCACTGTGTTGTGTAAATCTCAACTATTTGCAGTATTGCTAACGGCATGTCAGCTGTTGTCTGTCCACTTTCATATTATTTGTCATTAACTTCAATTCTGATAATGTATGTCACAAATTACATTTCTGATGTTGCAATGAGATGTGAAAAGGATGAAAGTGTCACTTGACACTTTTTGCACTGGTCATTACTTTATATGCTCACTGAATGAATTTATTTTATTATCAACTATTTGGTCTCTCATATTTTTTTCTAATAACAATTGCATTTGCTCTCTACTCAGTAGCATGCAAACATGATGCACTGCCTAAAGAAAAAAAAAATAAATTAAATTATAGGCTACCTTAGCACAAACAAGCCCAACAGTGGTGCATGGCCATCACTGCTCTGAATAGCACTCAGTGAATGAATTCAACTCATTAACATTCACTATAGCACAAAGTATAAGTTCAGAGATCATAAAAACGGAAGCCAGCTGAAGTAGGATTTAAATCCAGTTAACAAATAATTTTAAAGAGAGGTTCCAAATGCCATGTGTTACCACATTTTTCTCAGTAATATCACAATAAATGCACATTATTACCATGATTTATTGCAAGAAATGGGTCATTATTGCTTGCTATAGAAGCCCAATATAATGTATATCATAACACTGATGATATTTAATGTAGAATGCATGTGCATAGGTATAATGCGCACACTGTTTTTGCTGTACTTACTGAGTTCTCACATATCATAGGTATTACTTCATGACAGTATGCCTTATGAAGTATGTATGTAACCAAGCACACCATGTCTTATGTAGGTCATGCAACTGCTTGCATCTGAGATTTATTTACAAACACAATCTATGTCTTTCACATAGAAATGCAATGACATGACAAATGTCACAGACATGCAGGCACCTCTTAAGTAACGTCAGTCTTAAATTACTATACCTCCAATTAGCATATTAATAAATTAGTTCTTGTGTGGCATTGACAGTTAATCAGCAACATTTAATATTTTATCCTGTATTTTCTCTCGTGTCTGATTACCAGTTGGTACTACTCAGGCTTACCAGGATCTAACTCCTAGCTTGCCAATATGTCACCAGTCATACTATTTTTCCTCAGTCAGACTGTGCTTATAACCAGTACCATAAGGCATATCAGGGTTTAACATGGGAAGTTATCTCAAGAAACACCTTTACTTTTTCATGTACTCATTGCCATTTGCCCATTGTGTCTGGCAAGCCATTGCTGTGCTTCCAATTGAGCAAATGCAGTTCTCAAGGATGTTCATCTTTGTGCATAAACTTTTACATGTGAGATCTGAATCAGACTCCAATTCAGATCCATCTTTCTGGCTTGGCCACTGCAGATATACCTGACGATGGTAGAGATGGTGTGCCATTTCGTGCATAAAGGTGGGGTGTTGAGGAGTCCAGGATTGTGGCAGCACTACACGTGCAGGCTACTACAGGGGGGAGTACAACAGATCTCATAAAAGGTTGTGCTTGGAATAGCTAGGCCAAAGCTGTCTCCAGTGCAAAGGGCTTCCCACACTCTGAGGAACAATGTCATCACCACTACAGAGACATGAAGAAGCACAAGAAGGTCCTCCATAGTCAATGGGAGAATGAAGTTAGGACTGCAAATACCCCTCAACTGTGTAGGTAGACTGACCCACACCTTATCTGTGGTATGGCATTACTCAGTTTTACATTATACTTTCACATATATTCTTTTCTTTTTTCACTGTACAGCTGCAGCAGTGATTGCAGGAAACTGTGATGCACATGATGAGAAACTAAAACTGTTCAAAGAGGCATGGGATAAGTATGCATCTGTTCTGATTACAAGGCACAGAAGTTTTATCAGCTGATCACCGTATATCATCTTGAGCAGGCATATCTTTTAGCTTTCATGCCAAGTCTACATGCCTGCTAAAAAATAGTTCTTGGCTATTGCATTTGGTAATGGGTACATAAGGTTCAATGCGCACAACAGATATTTAATTTTTTGAAGGCTAATATTTATCAGATATATTTAACTTCAATACTGTATAGCATTAACAATTCAATATTTTTAATGTAGTTATTAGCTTAGAAAGCAGATACTTGACATGGCACAGTGAAATACATGATTCTATTAGTCATATCATAGCATTGTGATAGATTGATTTTAGGACACATTCATGCATCCCTATCATATCTGGATGTGTCTAAGGTGTAGTTATGTGTTTCTCATATTGTTTAATATATATTGAAATAATTAAAGTGACATTCCATTGATCTAATTTGCTCTTTTTTGCCACCCTACCCTTTATTTTTCCTTTTTTCCATTTTTTTACATTGCTACTGAAAACAAACTGAACATCAGCACAGGGAGGTAGACTGACCAAACCTCCAAAGGTGGCTGAAGCAGCACCACCATGGACAACAAAGACACCCAGCACATCTGGGTCACAACCTGTCAGTGTTGCCTCCAAATCTCCTGTCCTACCTGGTCCACCTGTGGCAGATAGCTCTGCAGTGGATGCTGTTACACTGGTACCCTCCAAGAGCTGTAGTAGTGGAGATGATAATTTTGCCATCCAACAGGAGCTGACGGGGCTGGTGGAGGTCATTATGAGGTGGGACCTTGCTGCCCAAACTGGCAGGTTGAAAAGGTCCTGTATCATATTGCCAAATGATTTCATGCGAGGCACTGACCCAAGCAGCTGACAGAGGAGACAGTGATGACAGTTTTGAGGGTGAGGACTAGATTATTACTGTTCTTGCACCCTTCCTAACCTCCTCACAGCTACCCGCACTTCTCTCAATCATCACCCAAACTTCTACCTAACAATAGCCATGATTTTTCCTCTTTCATTCTCTCTTACAATTGCTCACTTACTAACACTTGCCATGCTTCCTTCCTTCCTCATCTCACGCTTACTGCTACTTACTCCATATTTACCTTACATAATGTAAGCATTAGCATGCCATACAAAACAGAATGCTTATCAACTCATGCTGTTATAAACTATTACTACTGCATACTACATCAACCCATTGCTGCTACGATCACTACATCAATATGTTTATATTAATTCTTAAGTTGTGTAATCTTTTGCTTTAATTTCTGTCAGTTTTACTTTTGTAATATTTTATACTAATCCTGCATTAATTATCTGTTTTGTTAATATGTATGTACATGGAACTTTTCAACCTGGGCCTCCATTGAAAAAGGGCTGTTCTTGGCCCAGTGGACTTTCCCAGTTAACAAACTGCAAATAAATAAATAATAAATGAATCTGGAAATGGATGTATTTCTTTGATCATCTACTTATTCCCTGGCATGGTGTCCCCCAACCTTTTCTGTCCATCACCATCCCTGTCTGCTTGTATATTCTGTATGTTTGTGCTTGGTACATAACCAATCCTATGTACCTGAACCTGTTATTCTTAAGCACCATCCCCAGAGCCCCCCCCCAAAAACAAATAAATAAAAATGGGCACCTGTCCAAAAAAAAAAATACACGCCACACATAACTTTCCACTTCACCCATGAGTCATCTTGAAACACTTGATCTGCTTCAATTGGCTGTAAATATTATGCTGTTGTCACCCAACCTGAGCCAGGTAACACTCCAAATGCATGAAATTGTGTGTACAATAATACATTTATGTTGTGCAGAAGTGAATAGCTATGGTGCTCTCCCACCTCTCTCCTGGAAATTCTTGTATTATTTCCTACCTTCTGTTTGCTATCCCCATTTTCTTCACTGTCCTATCAAACTCTTTTCACATGTTTGATCTAGTCCAAAAATAGAATCACACACAACACAAATGGCCATAAATGACCCATGGAAAAGTCTTCCCTTTTTGTCCTCAGCATTTGTGCGCCATTTGACATAGCACAGCAATGCTCAGTGATAGTGAATACCATTCATCTTCCTGTGGCAAATGCTGAAGATTCTAATTTTGACCAGAGTGTCTGGGTACTTTCATGCAAATGTGCTTAAATCCACTGTGCTATAGGAATGCAGAGTAAAGATAGACTAAAGGCAGCACTGTGAAACTGTTACTGCAACAGTTCTTAGGCTTCTGGGTGTAATGAACTAGAAGTTCCTATGTGGTGTGTTGAAATAATTCCCACTTGTAAACTTATCTTTTGCATACTGTCATGGGTCTGATTATAGCTGTAAGTCAAACTATTATTTCATGACATTTTATATTCCTATCATAGTTAACTGCAAACGTCTGTATGTATCTCCTTTTACAACATTTTCATAACATAGCATTTGAATAATGCAGTAAGACATCATTTGAAAAAAACTGCAGCCCTTACAGGCCGATTTAGTAAGCCCCCTTTATCCTGCTTATGTCTTAATGTTGGTTGCACTCTTCTACCCCTTCCTGCTCCCTACAGCAAGCACTTTATTATACAGAACATCACAGCTTAATAATGAGGAAATAAATGAATAACATGCCATTGAGATAGTCCTACATGTCCCACAAAAAATACCGCTGCCATTCCTGTCTCCATCTGTCTCTATGCCTCTCTCTCTTTTTACCCATTCTGCATCAAAAAGCTGTCACTGCCCTTCAATTGTGTTATTTAAAGTGTGTAAAGTAAGAGTTGTTTTGTGGCATGATGCGATATGCTCAGATCTGTAGTCAGATTTTTGCATACTTTCAAGTGGTCTAATCCAGGCATTAGCTAAGTGTTACTGGCTGCTTTTAGTACACTACGTTATGTGCAGCTATTGCCTATGTACAGTTATTTACCAATATTATCCTTCTTCTGTTATAAGCTACTTGGTCCCTGCCTCTCTCTCACTCTGTTTATGTATGTTCTCCCTTCTGTGTCATTAGCCTTCCTCCTCCTCTGCATTTGTTCAATGCTTGACATGAGCACCAACTACAACTGAGGCTAAGTGGAACTATACAACTTATGGCAAAATCTTGTGAGGTTTTGCTTTCAGCCACATTGGGGTGGCACCCTTTGCACTCTTTTGCTTAGCTATATTTCGTCAGGTTAGTCTACTTCAGAATAAGCTGAAGAGTTGTATGTACATGTTACAGTTGTAATGGTGTAATGAAGACCAATACATGCATTCTCATTTTCTGCAATCTGTTGTCACACTGAAAATTTGTGACCTAGGAATTCCTATGTGGTGTGTTTAGATAATATTCAGGTCTGTAGATTTTTCTTGGAGTACTCTCAAAGTTTTAATGAAGATTTACACCAAACTGTTTTTTAATGTTTTGTATGACTCTTGCGGGTGTAAATGCTGGCTGCACCTTTTCTTATCACACCATCATCCCTCTGCTAAATGAAAGTGCCTGCTCCATATTGTGAAGCCTCTCTTGTTTAGATCTTAAATGAATAACTATGTTGATAAAGCAAACGGTGACACAATACAAGTATGTGCAGAAATGAAACATGTACTAATGTGTTAATGTCTTTATTGTGTATTCCTGTCACCAATTTTCCACCTCTTTCCACCATTTCTATATCATATAATAAACCACTTTAATTCAAGAACTGTTTCCATTAGCCATGTTTCTACCAGCAATAACATGCTTGGTCCTTCATGTGTTTCATAATACACCTGTAGCATACATAAAAGTATTGACTAACTGCAACTGTGATGACAAATGTGTAAATCATGACATCTGAAACATTACCATAATGCATATTCATTCTGTATTCCATCAGATTCACGCATGGTTGCATGTGTATAATGTTTCTGTAACGTCATCACAGAGCACCATTGGGAGTTCAACACCTCAAGCTTTGCTTACACATGTACTAACACATTGGGAGTTCAACACCTCAAGCTTTGCTTACACATGTACTAACACATTGGGAGTTCAACACCTCAAGCTTTGCTTACACGTGTATTAACACATTGGGAGTTGAACACCTCAAGCTTTGCTTACACATGTATTAACACATTGGGAGTTGAACACCTCAAGCTTTGCTTACACATGTATTAACACATTGGGAGTTGAACACCTCAAGCTTTGCTTACACATGTACTAACGCATTGGGAGTTCAACACCTCAAGCTTTGCTTACACGTGTATTAACACATTGGGAGTTGAACACCTCAAGCTTTGCTTACACATGTACTAACACATTGGGAGTTCAACACCTCAAGCTTTGCTTACACATGTATTAACACATTGGGAGTTCGACACCTCAAGCTTTGCTTACACATGTACTAACACATTGGGAGTTCAACACCTCAAGCTTTGCTTACACGTGTATTAACACATTGGGAGTTCAACACCTCAAGCTTTGCTTACACATGTATTAACACATTGGGAGTTCGACACCTCAAGCTTTGCTTACACATGTACTAACACATTGGGAGTTCAACACCTCAAGCTTTGCTTACACGTGTATTAACACATTGGGAGTTCGACACCTCAAGCTTTGCTTACACATGTATTAACACATTGACTTCAGAAGTGCAGTTCAGCTTGCCAGTGCTGTGCTTTGGGTAGAAATTTAAAGAAATGACAAATAATTATTTGTTTTGGTTGCAAAACATCTGTATGTCTATACTGAATTTTGACAACAAGTTATCTGGATTTCTGAGTGATGTTGACTCAATTAAGTCAGTCTGTTAATGTACGCCTGCACTCCAGTGGTTACACTTGCAAATGTATTACAGTGATGGTTAACATGTTCACATATAATCCTTCACTGTTATTCTGTAGTCCACTGTCCTATTTAAGAAGTATCTGCTTATTTTTTTTAATGTACATTGTGCAAGCATGAGATAAGAGAAGTGCTCAATCATCCTGAAATGAAGTGGCAGGAAAGCTTCACTTATAATCCAGAAGTTTACAACTCTAATTGTCATTGGTATCCCATATTGTGAAACAGGTTCATGTCCTTCACAGTGATACAATGTACATGAAGGACAGTATTTAAATCTTAACAGAAAAGTATGTCATTACATTGGAGAGTCACCATGCATTATTCTGTCCACACATGTGGATTTGTCCAAAAACCTGGAATGCATACTACCAGTTATTCTAATCAGTGAATTTTCACTAATTCCAAATGTGCTTTTTCCATAACTAAATTCAGACGTGTCCTGTGACACTGGCGACTAATATTGTGTGCTCTACATTTTGCAACTAGATAGGTAGGACATTCAGTTTTCACTAGGAGAAACGTGTGTGTGTAGGTGTATATCAGAGAGGGGACATAGTGATATGTAAGTAACTCTTCAATATCAGATGTGTTGTGCCAACTTCCACTGAGTAGAATACATTTAGCTATGCACATATCTCCCCTGTACATTATCCCACTTTTAACAGAAGTATCCTCTCTGCAACAAACTGATGAGGTCATCCTGTCAAAAGTACACACTCCCCTGATTCAGACTTCTCATGTGGCACTTGCAACTAATTCTGTGCTCTCTAGATTGTGTAAATGGTAGGAGGTTCATTTATCATCATGGAAGATGTATGTGTGTATGTGGGGGGGTGTTGTTTATCTTGGGGGTGGTATAGTCACAGGTACATAATGCTTCAATGACAAACATGCTGTGTCTATTTCCACAGAGGATAATACATTTAATTTCGCACACCGCTGCCTCTGCACTTTTCATAAAATCATCCTCTATGCAACACACTGATGAGGTTATCCAAACAAAAGTGCACTCTCTTCCCTTAAGAGACAGATTTCTCCTTTGATGCTTCCATCTAATACTTTTATGTCTAGACTGTGTAACTAGATAGGTAAGAGTTTCAGTTCTTACTGTGTGGAAATTCTGTGTATGGCTGCCATATTAGGTACCTGCAGCTTCCTGAACGAACATACTGTATCACCTTCCAGTCAGGAGGAACATTTAACCTAAGTGAGTATTATGCCATTATCCCAGCTTTACCAAAAACATCTTCTCTGTATCACAGTGATGAGGTCATTCTGTCAGACGTGCACATTGTCCTTGTAAGAGTCAGACTTCTCCTGTGGCATTAGTGGTTAGTACTGTGTTGTCTAGATTGTGTAAGTGGTTAAGTAGGTGGTTCATATCTGACAGTGCTGAACTTGTGTGTCTGTGTGATGCTGGTGTCAGGGAAGTAAGCCTTCAACAGCACATGTGCTGCATTCAGTTCCACTCAGGATAAAACATTAACTTGAAAACAGTTCCCTCTACAATTTATCTCACATTTAACAAAAAAAAATATTCTCTGTAACACAGTGATGAGGTCATCCTGTCAAAAGTACACTCTCTTCCCTTAAGAGTCAGACAGCCCTGTGCCACTTGTGGCTAATATTATGTTCTTTACATTGTATAACTAGATAGGTAGGAGATGCAAATCTCACAGTGAGGGACTTTTTGTGTGTGTGTGTGTGTGTGTGTGTGTGTGTGTGTGTGTGTGTGTGTGTGTGTGTGTGTGTGTGTATGTGTGTGTGGCATCAATATCAGTTATGTATAGCTTCTTGAATGGTCATGCTGTATTAAATTTCACTCAGAGGAAGATTTTCATCCCCATCCCCTTATCCAGCATTTACCACAAACAACTTCTATCCATCCCACTGATGAGGTCAGCATGCTGAAATTGCACACTGTGCACTTACAACTCACATTTCTCCTGTGTTGCTTCTGGCTAATTTTCTATTGTATAGATTGTGTAAATAAATAGGTACTGGGTTTGAATCCAACCCATCCATTCATCCACAATTCCTTTTTCCTATTTTTGCACATGGGGTCAGGGTGTCACTTCAACAGTGGTAATCATCTGAAGCCAAGGTTGACACCACGAAGTGACTAGCCCTCCTGTGGTTGTTCTTTCAAACCTCACACGCACACTCATATTCATGGTCAATTTAGACTGCCCAATCCATCTACTGCATGTCTTTAGAATGTGGGACAAAACTGCAGCACCTGGAGGAAACCCATGTGAACACAGGGAGGACATAAATATTCCATACAGAAGACACCCCAGCTGAGAATTGAACCAAGGAACCTCTTGTTGGGGACAACATTGCTATCTACTGCAACTGTGGTTTGATTCCAGCATTGGACAAATAATGTCAGTTGCACACTATGTAATTGTGTTTGTGATAACACCCCTTATGTAAAATTCCACTTAGGAGATGTATTTTTCCTGGCAGAGGATTACCCTACAGATTTGCATTACACCTAGGCAATATATATTTTTTTGGAAATACAGTACTTATATCATGCCATCAAAAAAGAAGCACACCAAAGGGGTCATGTGAGTTACTCTTTGGCCCTGGCTGTTAATACTGTGCTGTTCAGACTGCATGGCTACAGAGGGATGAGGTCTGAATCCAGCAACAATGGACTACTATCCATGAGTGTTTGCCATGCTGTGTAGAGAAGGCTTGCAATGCATGATAGCATGTGTAGCTGTGTAGTGTTACTGTGAACATCAAATATATTCATACATATGAAAGAATGGTGATGTCATCCATTCAAATGTGTACTGTCACAACTGTATAAAAACATATTTGTGGCCTATGCCATTCAGGCATTGTTCTCTATATTGTGATCTTAAATAGTGTGTTCAAATCCAATCATTCCTCCTTCAACTCATTTGCATCACTATTTCTGTGAATGTGCAGGTATGTAACAATATTGTCAGCCAGTTATCTATTGTGTACATGCATGCATTGGGATTCCTATTACAATGAGTTCTGCTCATTTTTCACAAAGAATGATTTCTTTGACAATCATGATGCCACAGGATGATATTTGTCTTTCCCATGAGAACTACTAAGGCTTTTTTCTGTGGGATGATGACATGTGACACATGCAATATTTGCAATATTATGTAACTTCAGTTGTTACATAGGTGTTCAAAGCTCAAATCGACTAATTGTAATCATTGCATTTCCTGCTGCTGTTATAAATGAATAAAATCCACATGTTATAATGTGTACAACTGCATTTTTTTCTGTACAAATTGCAGCACAATCATATGTAATGACTTCACATATCCCTACACTGTCCACAATGTATTCAGTGTAAATTAGCTCAGTTTCACATCCACTGTATCTACATGCTTAAAATAACCACTTGCCTTTACTTTATAAAAGCTGTCCATGAATGCTCGCATAATACATTTACCTACAGGAAGTATTTTTGTTTTCATTGTGTGCTTATGTTCCCAGCATGGTTTCATGACCTTCAACACTGTTGCGGCCCACAACAGGGTGTTTGGAATCATCTAAGTGTGATAAACAGCATTAATTTTCAATGGGTGCTGCTGGTCTTTGCACTAACATACTGCAGTCAAGTAGTGTTTGCACAAAACCTGACTAATTGTTATTGAATCGTAAGGCAAAGCTTTATTGCATTTTCTTGAATGTTACACACAAAATATATGCATTGAGCATAACATTTATTATTTATTTAACATTTGTTAACCGGGAAAGTCTGAGTAGGTTCCACAGATCCTGTTTTCAGTGGAGGCCCTTGAAGAAATGCTCCAGAAGCATGTATTTAGAATGTGGGAGAAAACCGGAGTACCCAGAGGAAACCCATGCAAACGCAGGGGGAACATGCAAACTCCACACAGAAGGCACCCCAGGTGAGAATCGAACTGGAGAACCTCTTACTGTGTGGTGACAGTGTTAACCACTGTACCACTGCGCTGCCCTACATACTCTTTTTTATTTCAAATTATAAATAACAATAGTTTTAATTAGATTCAGTATGGATGTCAAAATTATTCAAAATATTATACCTAATATCTTTTTATCTACCTGAAGGAGAAATATATACAGACACACTTCTTAATAAATTTAGTTTACCTGTTATAGGTTCATAGATTAGTACTAAGCTAGCTGCCTTTGCAAGCCATTTTAAGCCTAGCCAATTATCCCTTGTGAGACTCAAATCCTGCACCTTGTGTTTGTAAGGCAAACACCTTAGCCATTAGGCCAACCTCCCACTTCCATTTTATCAATTGCTGACTTAACCGAATACATATTTTTCTAAAAGCTCACTTAAACATTTTACTTCTTCTTTTTCTAATAAATCTCCCATTGTGCTAAAATATATTGTATTTATCCAAACATAGCACCAACATCTTTTAGCCTCACTTGTGCAAAATATATATATATATATCTCCTATGCTCACAGTTTCTCTAATTCCCTTTATTTTCTTCCTATTCTTTTTCATTGTTACATTTCTTTAATGACTTCCTTTAACCATCTTTTATATTTGACTACTAATATTAAATCATCTGTACATACAAGAGGATAACTACACATTTGTGTCTATTTCTCACCTGGTGAAATGTGCACTTGTACCTGTGTTAAAGTTTTCTCAACATTTTCACCAGACATTTCATTTTCCAAGTCCCGTCTCTCTTTCCCTCTGATACTGTCTTACCTTACCACAATATGGTTTCATTATCTTCCTCCTTACTCTTATAAATCTGCTCTATATACTGCTGTACTGCTTCCATTTTATCAATATAGCACAGTTTTAGTGCAGGGAAGGCTTTGCTCCAAAATATTAACATGTGTGCTGCACACAGTAGCTATTCTGCACTTGCAGTTATGGCTGTAGAGCTGGAGCCTCCCAATGCTGGTGTAAAAGGAGGTTCTCCTTTAAACGAATGCTGGTGTTGTGTGCATGCTTAAACTGATGCTTGATATTATTGCCCAGCAATACAGAGCTGCTCAGAAGGCAATGTTTTATTAGTTCAGAATGAGACTCAAATCATAGTATGGTGAAAAACAACAAGTAAACCACAGCATCATTATTCCAGTGATGGAAGAGAATAAATTAAAACTAATCCGTATCCCTGTTTTTTCCTCTCATTGGGTTTAAGATGTACTGCAGCTATTTCAGGCACAGAAAGAGAAGAGGACAGCTCAGACATTTGTAGTGCAGTTCTTCAGTCTACCAATGAGAAGAATAACATGTACCATGCCAATGGCTATTGTGAAATCCAAAGTAGTGAGGATATATAGGGGATATTCAGAAACAAACAGCCAACTAACAGCATGGTAAGAAATGACTCATGGCACAGGGATCATTTAGAGACACACAAAGCTTGAATGAGACACTGCTAAAGTATTGTGGTACACATTGCATTGCATGCAAGTTGCCACTTAATAAAAATTAAGTAAGTGCTAGTAAGGTAACTATGGTAATAATTATGGTAATGAAACCATCACAGACAAATGACAAAATCATGATGCAGAAATGTGCAAAACATGCACGATCAGCCACTTCAGTTTATCTGAATATTATAGTTTCTGAGTGAACAGTTG
This sequence comes from Protopterus annectens, assembly GCF_019279795.1. Lineage (NCBI taxonomy): Eukaryota > Metazoa > Chordata > Ceratodontiformes > Protopteridae > Protopterus > Protopterus annectens. The sequence continues at coordinate 80,613,494 of NC_056727.1, read as the reverse complement.
AATTCATAATGTGTAAGCAGTAGAATCTACTTTTGTTGATTAGTATGTGTTAGTGGCCACATTGGAAGCCATTTTCTGTGATGCTGGGCAAAGGACTGGTAAATGCAAACCTCAGATTATGAAAATACAGGAAAACTGTTACTATAAAACACCCCGTTCTCCTGTAAATTTATTTATTTATTTATTTTCAGACAGCAAAATCTTTTGCACCCCCCCCACACACACTCCAGCTATGTATATAATCCATCTGTCTCAAAATCATCATCAACCCTCTTTATTCCTTTTTCTACATGAGGTAGGGCTGTTTCAAGTGTTGCTATGATTCAGTGCTATCTTCCTACCTTCCTCAACACTCATGCCTGGTTGTCATATATCTTCACTCTTGCAATCAATCCATCTTTTTGTCAGACATCATCTTCTTTTTACCTTCTTCCTGTATTTCCTAAATTTTCTTCACCAAATTGCCTGCTGCTTTTCTGTATATATACTGCAAAACACCAAAGCTAGACCACCATGGAGAAGGAATTGTAGCACTAAAATAAACTGGAAAGGTTAAAACAACACAGCTTTTAATACCAACTGTATCACTTAAAAACTAAAACTCAAAAACAAAACGTCTCTGATGCACCTTCAGCTATCGCCTTCATCAATCATTCATAAATTGAATATTTAATTGAAGATATTTCATCCAATCAAATGATAGTTTAAGAATGATTTGACCAATCAAAAATTTATTAAACTGTTTATCTTGTGGTGCAGATGTTATAGAAGTATAGCCAATCGGAATCTATCACTGCTAAGCCTTATAGTCAAATAGCCTTGAAAGAGGTGGCCAATCAAATTGTTCCTCAACATAGTTGAATAAACTGGTTAAATAAGATTGCATCACTTAAGCTGAATTTGGCATATTGAATATTTAAAATTAGTACAATTTGTTGAAGATCTGTTGCTGATGTAGCATTCATCTACTAGCAGTAATGATGTATTTTATTGGGTTCCTATTACCAAATCGAAAGACCATAATTGTGAATACGAAAATAATGACACGGACTGTGTGAAAGACGGAAATGTCAAACATCCAAAATAGCGAAAATTTTAATGTCGAAGTGTAATGGTTGGCCTGTCTGAGGTATAGCTCTGTAAGGTAAGTGTGCGATAGATAGGACTTTAGGGTTAAGATGTGGGTTAGGGTAAGTGAATAGATAGGTAATGTATGTAAGATTTACTGTAATGTTAGAAGTAGGGATTTATTTAACTGTATGTATATGTATTATTTATTTTTTGGGTGTATGTCTGTGGGGGAAGTGTGCGGTAGTTACGGACCTTAGGGTTAGGGAAGGGTTAAGGATAGTGCATAGATAGTTGTGTATGTGGGGTGTAGTGTAGTGTTGGAAGTAGGGTTTTGTTAAATGTATGTATGTGTATTATTTATTTTTTTGGGTGCATGTCTGTAGGGAACGTGTGTAGTAGCTACGGACCTTAGGGTTAGGGAGGGGTTAAGGATAGTGCATAGTTAATTGTGTATGTGGGGTTTAGTGTAGAGTAAGAAGTAAGGTTTTGGTGCTTAACTTTAGGATAGAAGTCGGGTTTAGCTAGTGTATGTATGTGGTTTATTTATTTTGTTTGGGTAGGTAGTATGTAGCGGGTGGTGGAGTTGGCAGACTATGACAGTTCGGTATTTTATTTTTTGCTGCTTAGTGCGTTTGGGATTTTTGCAGCCACATTATAGGTGTCGATGTTTAGATATTCATGTAAAGGATTTTTTGATTTGGTAATATAGACCCATTTTATTCACACACGTTTTTTGGGATGAAGATAGAGGAAACATTTGGCATAGATTTTTGACTGGTTAAGGCCCCATGAGCTTACTGTTTGATTGGTTGTTAACCATTTGGTTTAATCTTATTTAACCAGTTTATTCAACTATGTTGAGGAACAATTTGATTGGCCACACCTTTCAAGGCTATTTGACTATAAGGGTTAGCAGGGATAGATTCTGATTGGCTACAATCCTATAGAATGTGCACCACTAGGACAGACTGTTGGATCAATCTTTGTTTGGTCAAATCTTTCTTAATCTATTGTTTGACTGAATGAAATATTTTCATTTCAGTGTTTGATTTATGAATGACTGTTATCTCGATCTGATGAAGTCAATAGACAAAAGTGCTTATCAGAGACATTGTTTTGTTTTTGAGTTTTAGTTTTTAAGTGATACAGTTGGTATTAAAAGCTGTGTTGTTTTAAACTTTCCAGTTTATTTTATTACTACAATTCCTTCTCCATGGTGGTCTAGCCTTGGTGTTTTGTACTTCATCTTACTTTACTTGTCTGCCTCTCTGTCTGCTGTTGTGAATTGTACAAGTTGTAACTTTTCTGTATAGTCTGTTCTAGACCATAGTCTGTTCTCTTTGGCCTTCTGTGTAAATTAAGTTACATTGGCTTCTGATCAAGTGTTATCATTTCTTTGTCTGTCCTGCGGTGTGCATCCTAAAACCCATCTTCAGCACTTCATCTCTAGTAGCTCTAACTTCTTCAGCATCTCTTTCCTTAATGCTGTTTCGCGACATAATGAAGTACTGCTCATGCAACTGTTTTGTGTACTTTACTTTTTAGTTTCTTTGACACTTTTCTGTCACACATACTACCCCTGGCCCTGACACTCTGTATGAAATGGCTGCAGCCCCACCTGATTCTAGCTTTGACCTCCTCATTCAGACTTTCCTTCACCTCAACCACCCATTGCAGATATAGCCATGACAACTGTCTTAGCTGAACCCAGTTTTATCCTATGTGTCTTCAGTTTTGCATTCAATTCCCATAGCATTTGCTGAAGTTCTTGTTCAGAGTCTGCTTGTAATGTTGCATCATCTGCATACAGCAGCTTTTTAATCCTGTTCCTCCAACATGTTTGCTAAAGTATTCCATCACCAGTATGGACAGCAGTGGGCTCAGAGCTGAAACCCGATGCACACCTACTCCCACTGGGAAGGCCCTGTGTGTTTTAACACTGTTCATACTTCTGTCATTGGGACCTTGTACATAGCCTGTACTAATTCTGCCAATATTTTGGGGACTTTGAACCATCACAGGATTGCCACAATCAGCTTTCTTGGGACCTTCTCATATGTGCTGTCCTTTCCACATCAAAGAATGCCTAGTTGGACACTTTCCTCATCTCTAGTTTCTTCTCCATCAGTTGTCTCACTTCAGACATTGGGTTGACTGTGTTTCATCCTGATCTGAATCTGAACCTTTCATCTCCTATCTTACCTTCTACTACTCTGTGTATTAATTTATCAGTCACCCTGTCCAGCAATTTCATGTAGTATGACAGGAGTTTGACAACTCTGTATTTCCCTCAGTTGTGAATGCTCCATTTGTTCTAGCACACTAGCACTAGAATGCTTATTCTACAGTCATGTGGGATGCACTTCTCTGTGCATACAGCTATGAGAACCATCAGAAGCCTTTTATGTGAGACCTCACCCAGCACCTTAATTATATCTGCTGTGATCTCATCAGTTCTTTCTGTTTCCCATAACTTAATTTTCTAAGTGCTGTTCTTGCCTCTTCTTTTATGGTGGGCTCCTCCTCATCTTTTATCACAGGCTGTGTCTGGGGCAATACAGCTTCTGTGGGATTTTCATCATTCAGATGCAGGTGGAACTATTCCTTCCATCTGCCTTTGATGTCATGTGGACTGGTGAGCAGTTTGTTGCTTGCATTCCTTATGAACTGTATCTGATTTTTTTTTACCTGGTTAGTCCCACTAGGCTAGAGGCTTCTTTTCAAGGCAGACCTGAGGGGGGAGGGGTATTTATATTAGGAGAAATCTGGCCATGGCATCAGGGAACCTCCCCACACACACTCTTTAATAGGTGATATGGGATCTCTTATATCCACCTGAGTTACTATGAACTCAAGCAGATGAGAACTTGATTTAATGTCTTATCTAAAGGGCAGCACTATCAGGATTGCAACATCCATTATGATGCACTACAATGTCATCAATCCATCTGCCTGTTGTGGTAATAGAACTCACAACCTTCTGCACCAAGTGCAAGTGTGCTATCTGTTGTTTATGTTCTTTATCATTCTACCTTTGCCTTGCAGTCTGAAAGCTTCTTATTGCCATCTACTGAGTCACTTTCCAGAGGCTGGTAACATTCTTCTGATGCTTTATTCTTTGTTACTGCAACTGCTCTCTTAGCCTCTTTGTTAGCCAACCAGTCTTGCTTTTTCTTTTTTGGATAACTTGTATTTCCCCACCAGCTATATGGATGTACCTTATTTCCATACCCGACTTGGCTTCATATATGTGCTACCGTCTTAACATACACTTTTGGGAAACTCTACCATTCCTGTTTGGCTCCACCTATTTCATCGTCTACTTCCTGACATACTAAAGCCAATTATTTCCTTGAACTCTTGTGCTTTCACTCCAGTCAAGTTCCAGGTCTCCAGCCTAGTCTCTGTTGACTTTAGAACCTTCTCTGACCACTGTATGCAGCTGATTGCAGCCATCAGTGATTGATACTGCAGAATGACTTTGCAATATTTGCTTCTGCCTCAATCCCCTATCTTTACTAGGAGCATGTCTACCTGATTTACATGTTGATCACTCCTCTATGTGATCTTGTGACTACATCTCTTGCTGAACTATGTGTAGGCCATCATCAAGTCATTTAACAGACAGCAGTTTAGAATCACCTCTCCTTTATGTGTATTTTACCTCCCATCTGAACCCAGAAAGTCTTCATATCCTGTTCTGTCTGTCTCAATATGACTATTTAGGTCCTTCAGGTCCTCCATTATCAACACCAATATGTTGTCCTGCTTTATTTAGCTTTGACATATAAGAATATACTAATGATCCTCATATTCCTCTGTACCAGTATCCTTCTGGGGTCATTAAGATTGAGGGAAAACAGATTGCCTGTCAGAAGAGGCAAGATAGTCTCTCCAGGAAGTGGATAAGTGTATTTTATAGGTTCATAGTTGTATACTAGGCTAACGACCACAAAGGCCTTACAAGTTCTGCTACCCTTGATAAGTGTAAGAAGGGGCTTGGGAGATGAAACATTTACAGGCAGGGGCCTGGGAGATGAGACATCTGTTAGAGACATAGGTACCAACCCAGGGATGAATTTTGTGTTCCCCATCTAACTGTCCAAGTTACACTTGAATTGAGTTAGGGACGAACTCTGCTTCCCATGGATGGGGAGCCTGTTCCAAAGATGGGATAGTCTCAGGGATACATACCTGTCTTTCCAGCAGGTCCTATTTACATCCCAGCCAAGGTTTAAGTCTTTAGAATGGGAAATTCTGATGCTGTTTGTTTTGTGGATATGCAGAAGGTCCATTAGAGTGGGTTTTGACAATGCCTTTTATGCCAGGCATCGATATCCCCTCAATAGCCTGCAGGAGACAGAATATAGGGATACGGCCTTGAGACAGTCTGCATAGGACATGTTACTTATTCCCTGTATTCTTTTAATGAGGAACCTCTGTGAACATTCCAGTTGTTGGATATGCCTGGTTGGGTAGATACCAAAGGGGGCATAGTAGTCAATGATAGTTCAGATGAATGCCAAATACATTGGAACAATTAATTTCTTTGACCAAGATGCCATACCTTTGTTTATAAGTTGAGCAAAATATAATGATTTCCTCACAACTGTAGACAAATGATGGTCAAAGGCTAGATTACTGCCTGTGTGTGTGTGTCCAAGTCCCTCAGCTCTTAGAGGTTTGTTGTCAATATGTTTGTTACCAAGGATAGATGACTTCCTGAAGGATACTGTTATGCATTTCTTGGCATTTAGTTTTAGTCTATGGTTCTGACACCAGTTGTTTGTCTGTGCCAGTCCTTCACAAAGAACATTTGTGTCAGTATGGAATTCAATGACAGCTCCAAGTTTGCAATCATCTGCAAAAATTTAGTCAGCCAGAGGCCATTGACATTGGCCTTAACTTCAGAAAGTAAATGCCAAAAAGGAGTGTTACTAGGACTGATTCCCAAGGGACTCTGCTTGTGACTGGCCTCTTTGTTGAGTTGGACTCCCCAGTTCTAACTTCCTGGGTCCTGTCTGTGAACCATTTGGCTATCTACCAGGTGATATAAAGGTTTGTACCTAACCTCTTGATTTTGTCAACAATGCCCACGTGGGGTATTGTTTCAAATGCCTTGGCCAGGTCAAAATAGGTAGTATGAATAATTTTGCCCTCATCCATTGCTTTGGTGACCTTCTCAAGAAGTCCACCAGGATGAGTAGGCATGATCTGTCTTTGCCAAAATAAAACTGGGCTGGTTACAGTGTATGGAGATTTAATATGTCATTATTGATCAGTTGCAGGACAATCCTTTCTATGGAATTGCTTATGAGACTAGTGAGACTTTTGGGTCTGTAGTTTCCAGGGTCTGTAGATGGCCCACGTTTGTGCAGATGGGTGACTGCTCATTCATGAAGCACAAAGCTTGTTTGGAGGCTACAGGGAAATAGCAATTCTAGAGAGCCTGATAGGTCATGTTTCATCCTGGGATATAGTCTGGGCCCAATGATGCAGTGCTCTTAACCTTAGAGACAGTATTAAGGATCTGTTCCATAGTGATAGCAGGGGGATTTATATTTGATGGTATTTCTTGAGGGAAGGTTTAGAGGTAGAGAGGGTTAAAGCTGGAGCTGAATTTGTTGGCCAGTAGGTTTGCTGTATTGTCTGTCTCAGTATAGGTGGCTCCATTTACAATGAGCTCTGCACACAATTGTGTATTGCCTTTAAGGTTGTGAGCATATCTAAAAAAAAAAAACTTATGATTGTCCTGAGCCTGGGATGCCAAATGTACCTCAAATTTGACTTTGGTAGACTTTATTTGTCCTCTGAGTTGTTTGACTGGATTGATGAGCATGCTTTTATCCTGCTGGTTGCTGCACCTCCTAATTTTTACCATGATTTTCTTCCTTCTGTTATACAGCCTATTGACGTTCCAATTCCACCAGTGTGGCCTGTTTTTTTAATTAGTTCTGTACTTTTTCCTGGTGGAAACAGTTGCCTCTATACAGCCATTAGCATGTTTGTATAAGGTTTCTGTGAACAGTTCTGCATAGGCAACAGTGCTCTCGGGGTTTATGGGGGCTTGAAATTTTGGCAAATTATCACTTAATAGCAAGAAGTTAGCCTTAGAGAAGTTCCTGAATATTTCATAGTTAGCTGAGGTTCCAGGTTTTATTTTTACTTCAAATTACACCATTTTCTGGTCTTACTTTACCAGAGAAGACATTACACTAGGGGTGTGCAGCACTCTCCCATATTAATGAGGACCAGATCGAGTGTAGTTGCACCCCTGGTTGGTGGACTGACAATCTGGTCCAGGGAGTTTGTGTTTAGAAAATCCATGAATCTCTTTGAGTGTACATTTGGTGTCGTATAGAATTCCTAGTTAATGGGCTAATTAAAGCTGCCCATGAATTTAATATTGGGTTGGATGGTAAGCTGACATTACTGTCTAACTGGACTTGACCTATGTACAATCAGGTGACATTATTTCATTTTAATATTTGACCATTACCTTTTATTCATTGGCTTTGTAGAATATGTTTTCCTCCGTGTACTGCTCTTCTGTACCACTTTTACCCACATTATTTACCTGTGTATAATCTGTTGTATTAGAGTATGTTTCACTGCTGTTGTTTAAGATTACGCTTGATGTTTTTTCTCTTTCAAGATCCTTTTTAGTAGGCTGCTACACATAATTACTTTCCTTTAATATTTTGCCTTTTTTTTAATTTATTCATTAAAGTGATTTGTCGCTATTATTACCTTCATTGTTGTTTTATATTCATAATGCCGCCTCCTGTAGCTTTATCATAACTGTTTCATGGTTTGTGATCATTTTTTCTTTTTCCAGTTATTTTCCATTGTGTGATGCTCTGTCTCTGTATAATTCTCTGTGGTATGTCCTCTGACCTTTGATGTCATGTAGGGGATTCCCCTAAGGCTGTCAGTTGAGTGTGTGGGAAACTGATTCTGAAAACTGTGTTTTCTTCTAGTGAGAGCAGTAATGTCCAAGTTGCTGTTTTAATATCTGGTGTTGAAGTTCTAAATCTATGCAAGGATGACCCAGCAGGAAGTTCAGATGACAGCAATATGGCTGCTGATGCGGGTATGTGACCTCCTCCACACTGTAGTGAAAGACTTTTGGGAAATCATGAATAGTATGGCTTCTGCTACGAAACAATGAATTTCTTTTTTTTTCATTGACTACTTAATTAAAGCTGTATTTCTTTTAAAATGGTAACTGCTTTACTTTCTTTTCCTGGTAGCACTTACTTTTATCACTGTTGGTTCACAGTATTGCACTGTTGTTTATGTTTTGAGAAGCAGCAGCACGTGTATGGCTAAGGTGTCTTTGTTTGGTATGCAGGAAAGGAAGTCAGTGAATAGTATGCATCTATTCGAAAATTAGCAATGAATATGAAATTAATAATGAGCACTAATGAGCCTCAGAAGCTATGTCTGAAACATTACACAGACGCACGCACACACACACACACACACACACACACACACACACACACACACACACACACACACACACACACACACACACACACACACCCAGACACACACACACACACACACACACACACACACACACACACACACACACACACACACACACACACACGTGCACACACACACACACATACACACACACACACACACACACACACACACACACACACACACACACACACACACACACACACACACACACACACACACACACACACACACACACACACACACACACACACACACACACACCCACCACAGAGCTACTCTTAAAGGATTGAACTCTGGTGCATTATTTCAGTTCTTCTGCATGTAATGTGAACTTTTTTATTTCTAAAGAAAATGTAGTACTGTTTACCATGGAGCAACGGCTTGTAACTTAAACTATTTGGAGGGTGACTGGGAGAGGATGAAATGGTGAAGGAACTGGAAGTAGATCACAGCGACAGAAATGATGTGCACATGGGAATCATGTATGAAGTATGCAAATGTATCTTGATAAATTTCCATACGTGTGTGTGTCTGTGTGTGTGTGTGTGTGTGTGTGTGTGTGTGTGTGTGTGTGTGTGTGTGTGTGTGTGTGTGTGTGTGTGTGTGTGTGTGTGTGTGTGCATGTGTGTGTGTGTGTGTGTGTGTGTGTGTGTGTGTGTGTGTGTGTGTGTGAAAACCCAGTCAAAGATATTCTGCAACATTCTAGACAGATAAGAGGTATGCACAGCACAACTAACATCATACATTGGTTCAGATGTCTGAAAGCAATACAAAAATGATTAACTATTTATACTGAAACTATATGCACCATTCATACCATTTTAGAAACAAAGTGCAGGAAGCATGAGGTTAGAAGCAGTAGCAAACACAGATAACAACCCGTTTCACTATTGCATAACGTAACAGTAATCCTTGAAAAGTAGTGCCATATAAAACAGTAAAACACCCAGTACAATACTGATTAGATTGCAAAACGGAATGTGAATGATTACATTGCTTTTATCCTGTCACAGCTGAAGTCCAGAAAAAAATAAGATTATGTCTGTAATAAAAGCCTGCCATGCTTCAATATTTTCAGCTCTAGTCTAGCAGAGTTTATATAACATGACATCACAGTGAAAGGTAGAGTTCCACAGAAAAAATATGTTTCAGAATCCCAACAGAAGCAGTGGCTTGGCAATTTCAGCTAGAAAATTAACAATTCAATCAAAAAAATAAATCAATAACAAAAGCAGTGGACTTAAAAATTGAAACGATTCAGTTTATTTGTATTGGTTGCTGGGTTTTTTTTTGTTTTCTTTTTTTCTGTAGAATCATCAATGGAACAGAAAGGGGTGAGGCAATGGCCAACATGCCTTGCACCAGTCACTGTGCCAGCCACTTGGCCCCAACATTACCCTAGCCTTGTGGAAGGGAACTTGTAAGGCTCATTGGTGGCCTACATTGCTGCTTCTTCAGTGGGTGATAGAGGTTTCTGAATACACTTTGACATAGAGGGGCCGTCCTGGCTTACCCAGTATGATGTTCATTGGGTAAAGAGGACTAATATGGACCAGCAGCTAGATGCCAACAGTGGCACCCTGAAGTACCTCCTAACAGCTGACAGATTTTCATAAAGAAGATTCCCAACCATTAGGCCACAAAAGGTATAGGCCACCAAAGAGTCACAGATATATCTGCCTTATGGATGATTTCTCCTCTGGGAAAGCTAGTCAGGGTCTTGATTTCTCTTCTGAGCAATCTAGGCAGGCTGTTCTTAACCCACCCTATCATCATCATCACCACTGTGTTCCTCTTATTTGCATGTCACTACCCATCCAACCCTACCATCACCAGTTGTCCACCTTCTGCCAGTCTATTACTGTCCACTGTTGCTCCAATCTTTTCCTTGTTTGTGCCATTAACCATCATCCATCTGTGTCTGCCATACTGCTGCCACTGTAGACCCTCATGCCATCACATTCCTTTCCCATGCTACCTCCCCTACCCCCTTTTTTGTCCCTGAAAAAATATACTTCTACCCTTACCACCACACAGCTCTTACATCCCCATTTTATTTTATTTGAATTTTGCTTGCTTCTCATTCTTTTTGTGTATCATATTATCCATTTCCTTCTCATTTATATAATAAAGTTGGTTGGTACTTTGCTGTGTAGCCTGTGTATGAACTGTGCTGTGTTGCAGCTATGAGATACTTTGAGCCACTGATGGGATTGTGAATTTACTACAACTGGGAACACTACTTGCATGCTGATGTTCCCCAGTCATGTGGTCACACATAGCATGGTCCATTTATTTGTCTGACAACTGCTTTTTTCTTGACAGTGAGTCTTCATCATAGAGCACTGCCATAGGAATATCCTTGCTGCATTGGCACTTATTCATACCTAATCCCCACTGTGGTGTACATACTGTGTTTATTATGCTATATACAGCATTGTAGCTGTACAACTTTCCTTTCTGAGTAGCCAACCTGCCATAACACACTTTGTTTATCAATTATTATTTAGTTAATGACTCTGAAGTCACCAAAACTCACAGAAAGCAACTCAAGAGATAAGACGTCTGTGAGAAACACTTGTTTCATGGATTAAGCATCACAGCATGGTTTGCAGACAAACCTCTTTACATTTTATTTCATGTTCCTAAGAAACTTCTGCAAAATAATTGTGTCATGAGTTTATTGATCATAGGATCATAGAATCATAGGAAGTTACTAGGCTAATTGCCCTAGGACCCTTACAAGCCTAGCCACATTATATCCTTATTTACACAATCAGCACTGTTTCCCGTGCCCAAGAGGGACACAGGTGCCCTGGGGAGAATTTATGGTTACCCATCCAATCTTCCAGTGGGAGTCTGTTGCAAAGGTGTGATAACCTCCGGGAGACAAATCTGTCCCTCAAGCAGGTTATATTAATGTCACATATGAGGTTAAGGTCTTTAGAGTGAGTAACCCATGTACCATTTGACTTATGGAGATGCAGCATTTCCATAAAGCAGGGTCAGAGATTGCTTTGTATGCAAGACAGAGATCACCTCTGAGTAGCCTGTATGAAACAGAATACAGTGACAGTGATTTCAGATGATCCACATAGGACAGATGCTGAAGACTTAGGTTTTCCTTGTGAGAAACCTTTGTGGTCTCTCCAATTGCTGCAGGTGCTTGGAAAGGTACATACCAAAAGGGGCATTGTACTCAATTATTGGCCTGATGAGGAAAAAGTACAGGAAGGTTATGACCTCTTTTTTTCCTGAGGGCAATGCCCTTACTTATGAAAGATGATTAATATAGAATGCCCTCTTACCACCGTGGAGACATGGTGATCAAATATGAGGTTGCTGTCAACCTGAGTGCCCAGGTCTATCTCTACTGACTGCATACTTAAGATGTTGCTGTTGATGTGGTAGTTAGCAGGAACATCACCCTTACCAAAAGTGATGACAACACATTTTTTTGCATTGATTTTAAGGCCAAGACACTGACACCAATCATTTGTTTGTGTAAGACCCTCTTGTAGGATGTTAACAGCATTTGGTGATTCTATGAACATTTCCAGTTTACAGTCATCAGCAAACTTTGTCAGCTGCAGGCCTTTAGTTTTTGCTTTGGAGAAATAGATTTCAAATAGTAGAGGTCCCAAGACTGATCTCTGTGGAACACCACTGGTTACAGGTCTGCTGCTGCAGGTGGATTCCTCTTTTTTGACTATATGGGTTCCATTAATGGGCCAGTTAGTGACCCATCTAACAATATAAGGGTTGATACCTAGCTGGGTGAGTTTGTCAATGATGCCTGTGTGAGGGATGGTATGAAATGCATTGGCTACATCTAAATAGGATGTATGCACTGATTTTCCCTCACCCAGGCCTGGGTCTCAAAGAAGTCCACCAGGTTTAACAGACATGATCACCCTTTGACAAATCCAAACTGAGTAGGATCAAGTGTTTGAGGGTTAATTATATCTTTGTTGATAAAGTCTATGATGATTCACTCCATAGTCTTGCAGATAAGGCTAGTCAGGCTAATATGTCTATAGTTCCCGGGGTCAGTGGAAGCACCTTCTTTGTACAAGGGAATAATGATAGCTGTTTTCCATTCAACTGCCATGAAGCCGGTGCTTAGACTATGATTGAAAAGAGTACCCAGTGGGGTTGCTAATTCATATTGAAGACCATGTAGGATGCAGCCTGGGATGTTTTCAGGTCCCATAGATGTTGTGTTTTGATCTTAGAGAGGGCATTTATGACTTGCACTTCAGAGATACAGGTAGGGGACAGGTGGTAAGAATGTCATGACGTACATGTGGCAGGGACAGGGGAGTGAAGTTTCACAGAATCTGTTGGCTAACAAGCTATCTATATCCCCAGGCTCAGTATATGTGGTAACATTAACTACCAGTTCAGCACAAATCTAGGCCTTCCCTTTTAGGTTATGGATGTTGTGAAGATTGGGTGAAGATAGATGAAGGCTGCCAGCTTAGCCAGATAGAATTTTGGAGATAATTCTGTCATCTGTAAATATTAATGTAAACCACAGGATTGTTGTCTTAAATGGTAAAAATAGTGTTACATGTGGAACTGAAAAAAAATGTAACAACAGTGCACTCTACTGACCAAGTAAAGCAAGTTGTGACCCTTTGATGTTAGGACTCAGAGGCAGTGAGTTTAGAGTGGGGCATCCTGCCAGAGTTAATGGCCAGACTTTGCATGCATAAATGTCCTTTATTGCTCTGATCTGCACAGAGGTGAAGAATGTAAATGTAGTTTATGTTAGTAGACTGGTAGAGAATGATTTATATAAGATGAGTGATGAGGGCAATTGTTATAGAAGTAGGAAATGGAATTTGACTTTGAAGCAGAGGAGAGCCTTGACAGCCCTGAGAAATTATAGTATGTTAGCAATCAGACCTGCTGACAAGGGGGGCAGTGTGGTTGTGATGGATCATAAGATTTATGATGATACTATGAAAAATATGTTGAGAGATGATAGGTTTTATCAGGCAATAGAGTGTGAAATAGTGGAATCACATATATGTAGGATATCTACAATGTTAGATGACTTGTTTAAGAGCCATATCACCACTGAAGGACTTTATGACTATCTAATGGTTAGTGACCCCCTCATACCTTTAATGCAGGGCCTCCCCACGATACATAAGGATGGCAATAGACCACCCATGAGGCCCATTGTATCAGGTAGAGCATGGTCTACAGAGCCCTTCTCCGTTTATGTTGAGAAGTTTTTACGTCCGGTAGTGGACATGAATGTATATGCCCTAAGGGATATGAAACAGTTTTTATTAGACCTCTATGAGCATATGCAAGGGGCGGCTGTTGATTCTGATTATGTTATGGTAACAATGGATGTCCAATCCCTATTCACAGTCATCCCCAATGGTGAAGGAGTTCAGAGGGTGCATGATTACCTTAGGAGTCACACAGAGTTGAGTGCTAGTGTTATGGATCTCATAGTTTTAATTTATTTTATTTATTTATTTGCAGTTTGATGACCGGGGAGGTCTACTGGGCTCAAGGAGCCCATTTTCAGTGGAGGCCCGTGTTAAAAAGCTCCACAATACATAGTAAAAGCTCCATAATATGAAGTACAATACACAGTAGAAATACAAGCAAAGTAAGCAGATTTTACATACAAAATAGCAAAAATTAAACAAAGTTAAACAGGAACATAGAGTAATGTATAATATATATTTAGAAGTTTACTGGTTGAGAACAGTAGAACAGAGTTAGATTAGTATAGATGTTTAGATCATCTGAGAATGGTATAGAAGTAATATTAGCAAGAAGGCAGTACATAGGGTTAATCCCTAACGTGTAAGGAAGAACTAAACTTATGTGTGATGAATGTACTCAAGTATTAAGCAGGTTAGGTAGGTAGAGTGCAATTGCATATCCATATATGGGAGAGGTAAGAATGGAGCTGGGTTTTGAAGTATTCATAGTTCTCAGAACTTCTTAGAGATGGAGAGAGAGAATTCCATTTTTTGGCTAAGGAAAAGGATAGGAGAAGCTGACCAGCAGGATGATTATATACAGAGATTAGATTTTGGTGGGCAGATCTTAGAGTTCTGTGAGTTCTGTGAGTTTTATTTTTAGAGGTTGTTTTGGAGAATAATATTTTTTGTTTTGATGCTCAGTGTTATTTACAGAGGGATGGTGTAGCTAGGGGCACTTCTTGTGCCAATAGCTACGCCAACCTCTATATGGCTGACTGGGAGGAGGATTGTTTGTTTAAGTTGGTTGAGTTTTGGAGCGTATCCTTTTATAGACGTTTTCTGAATGACCTTTTTTCATCTGGACAGGGACCACAGATGAATTAGCTACATTCTTCAATAAAGTGAATGGTCTTTCCAGGGTTTTGAAGTTTACTTTTGAGTTCTCTGAAGTATGGATCTAATCTTTGTATGTGTATGTGGAGAGAATGGCTAATGGGACGTTGAACACTTGGGTGTTTAGGAAATCATGTCATTGCAATGCTTTATTACACAGATATAGTATACACCCAGGATATGTATTCCAGAATGTGGTCAGAGGTCAAGCCATGAGGACCTCCCATTACAATTCCTCCCAGGAAGTTTTCATCACTGAGCTGAATGACCTCTGTGAGAGATTCAGGTCAAGAGCATATAAGAAAGAGGAGATTGAGACAGGGATTGGTGTGATATCCACTTTGAGGAGAGGTGTAGCCACTCCGTTTTTCAGATTCCAAGGGAATTGCTATAGACCAGGGAAAGGATGAGTGCTCAGTAGTATCAGTGAAGCGTAATAGTGTTAGAATACCTCTTTTTTTATACTAAGGATGTGGGTGATGTTAAGGATGTCATCAGATCACATTGGGAGGTGTTGACTGTGGACCCTAATATTAGGCAGGTAGTAGGTGACATGCCATGTTTCGTATATAAAAACAGATCCAACTTGAAGAAGTTGTTATGCTCCCCTAAGAATGGAAGGAAGGAGAATGATATCTGTGAATTTGGTACATTTCCTTGTAACCGATGTAATTTTTGTTATCTAATAGATTCTGGGTGTAGTTTTGTACACCCCTTGCATGGTATCAGGTATGACTTTCATGTCTCTGCTAACTGTCTGTCTGAACACATGGTTTACCTTGCCATGTGCATAGCATGTGATGGATACTCAGCTGGGAAGACAGACAGGAAGCTTAGAGACAGGATACAAGAGCACATGTATCAGATCAAGATAAAGTCTATGGTTAATGCACTCTCTAAACATGTGTTAAAGAGATGGTATGCATATGTTTGCATTTAGAGTCATTGAAGTGATTTCTACCAACCCTAGAGGTGGGGACATTAGGAATCGAACAGAGACACAGGTGGCTAAATGGATTATTAGGTTTAGGGCAGACTCTTTTCCAGGTCTTAACGATAAAGTACCTATAAAACCTTTTTTGAAATCCAGAGGTTTAAGATAGCTTTAATTATGTTTTCCCTGGGAACTTTTTTGAAACCTAGAGATCTGAGGCAGTATTAACTATGTATATAATGTTTTTTAATAATGTTTTGAACACTTATGGTGATGAGATACATATGTTTTTAAATAGACATATATGTGTATGTATATTTTTAATATATATATTTCATATGTGTTATTTGGGGTCTTATGTAGAGGAAATATATGAATTTATACATTTTATTTTATTTATTTATTTATTTTACATTTGTTAACCGGGAAATTCCGACTGGACCAGGTCCATTTTCAGTGGAGGCCCGGGGAGAAAACCTCCAGCATCAAGTTATATAAATACAGTACATCCAGCATAATACACAAAACAGGTTACATCATGTATGCTGAGCATAGTAATATAACAAGAAATTAATAAAAACACTCCAGGTAAAAGAAGATATAGAACATAGGTAAAAGACAATGTCGGTTACAGTACATCCGGCATAATACACAAAACAGGTTTTATCACATATGCTGAGAATAGTAATATAACAAGAAATTAATAAAACACTCCAGGTAAAAGAAGATATAGAACATGGGTAAAAAGACAATGTCAGTTATACATTGGTAAAAGAAGAAAATATATCAAGTAAGATTCTACAGTTAAAAGTACCCTTTCAGATAACCAAGCCTACAGAGGATCAGAGATCCAGCATGTGATCAGAGAGGAGTTTGGAGAGTTAATAGTAGTATGGGTTTTAGGAATTTTATGAATTTTATATAAATATTTTTATTATCTGCAGTAAGTGATTAGACTGTATGAATTTATATTGATGTATTTGTATATGAATGGGAGGCTGTCACTTTAAAAATGGTTCTGATTGCAGTTTTGGCACCTTTTTTCTGTATATAATAAGCAGTAGTGTGTAATGATTCATGGTCTGATGAAGCCCTACTGGGTGAAAGCACTTACTGAATTTTTTCCTGTTGGTGTAATAAAAGAGTTGGTTCTGATTGTGTTATCATCCTATTATGCTTTTGGAATATAGCAGCTGTGCTTCTCTCTGGTAACTGTGTGTGTTACTGACTTTTATTACTGGATTGTATGGGGTGTACGGAGCGTTTACCCCTTGTGAATTTCTACTTTTTGCTGTTAGAAAACAGAAGAATACTGAATGCAATAAACAACAGAGTTTCAACCACAGATATATAAAAAAAACTAATACAATTGCTCACAGATTCAGAAAACAAAGATAAACTATTCTCATTAAATATCCCTGACTGACTAAAGAAGTACTGTTCCCTCACTACTTACTAAAGCAAGGCAAGCTGATGTGTGCAGAGTATCTTACCACAGCAAAAGCCAGATCATGTCTGTGTTTGTTTGTGTGGATAAGTGAGATATATATCCTGTCAGAAATATTTCCTGTCAGGTTCCAAAGTGCTGCTGCGAGAGTTCCAAAGAAACCAGATGCTGGTTATAGGATGATGTCACCTCAGGTCACCTGATTCTGGTACAATACACATGCAGAGATTTGCTAAAATCTGTGGCAGCATCTAAAGCATACAACACAGTTTAAAACTTTTTACCCTTCCAGGGTTCTCTGATATACATACACATTTGATCAGTTACAACAATGCAACCTAATATACATGTATACATTATTTCTGTCCAGCAGAACCTACTGTAGATACATTTGTTAACACAAATAACTTTACAAATATATTTTTAACTCTGTACAATAATCAACTGTACAACATTTATACAAATCAGTGGAATAGTCTAATAATAATTATTTACAAAACTCTAGCTAGCTATGATGGCATATGTACACATGTACTGCCCTACACTCCCTGGCACAGATGGCACTACCTGATAACATCACAATCATCCCCCCTTTTCCCATTTTTTCTACATGGGGTTGGGGTGTCATGTTAACTGTTGCCATCTATCTCTATTCACTGCCACTCATCTGCTTTCTTTGACACTCATGCCTGACTGTCACAGGTCTTCTCTCCTGCAATCCATCCACATCTTTGCTGGATGCCCTGGTTTCTTCTTATCTTCTTCCTGTCTGTCCACAATCTTCTTCAGCAGATTGTTTTCTGCTTTTCTGCACATGTGCCCGAACCACCATAATTTGTTCTCTTTGATCTTTCTGCAATTGGAGCTACTTTAGTTTCTGCTCTTATGTTGTCATTTCTTTGTCTGTCCCACAGTGTGCATCCTACTACACTTCTCAGGCCCTTCATTTTATCACCACTAGCTTTGTCAACTGCCCAGGTTTCTGTACCATACAGTAGAAATGGTCACACCACTGTTTTGTGCAGCTTACTTTTCAGCTTCTTTGGTATTCTTCTGTCATACTATACACCTGACACCCTATGTCAGTTGGCTGCAGCCCTTCTGATTCTAGGTTTGACCTCCTCATTCAGACTTCTCTTCTGTTCAACCACCCCTCCCAGATACTTGAAGCTGTTAGCCTGTTGTACTGTCTTCCCTTTTATTGTAATTCCTGGCTTCTGTAAAGGTACTATTGAAGTTGTTGATTCAAGGGCATGCATACATATTAATGTTACATTAGGTTATTCAAAGAAAGAAAGATTGGGGTGGTGGCATTCAAGCTGTGAAGTGAGAGTATGAGGCCACAGGAGAAAGTGTCAGCCTGGAGATGAGTATGAGCATGTACAGAACTGACTGACACAAATGTGTGTTTACACCCCACAAACGTTGACTGTGGTTACCCACTTGAGCCATGGCTAATGAGTCCATACTGTGACCCATCCAACTCTGCAGAAGAAATGTACAACAGAGTACAATGCAACAACCAGACACACCATAAACTGTGTGTTTGTTGTACTGAAAGCTAGACTCAGATGTGTGGACATATCCTGGGTGCACTGCAATGTACACCTGTGAAGGCAGTACAGATGATGACAATGTGCACCATGCTGCACAACATGCTGACTAGAGCACATGGCAGTCTGCCAACTACAGAGGTGGGTAAACTATCCTAAGAACCCCAGATTTCTGAAGATGAGATTCAGCAGGTATCAGAGGAGGAGCTAGAGGACAGGTATAGGCGATGTAGGGCATGACCACAAATATAGGTCCACGCAGCATGGAAGCCTCTGACCCACAGCTTTGAGTCATGACAAGACACACATACATGAGTATACTGATTAAAACTGATGTTCAGTTGTTGCCCCACTACAGCAGGATGGATTGTGTCTAATGGCAATTACCCACTAGATGTACACATTGAGCATCAGATATAACACCATAATCATAACATATATCATTAGGAACATACACAGATCTGTCACAACAGGTTTATCAGCTCAGAGCACAGCTGACACAGGTATGCATACAGACTCAGATTGTTTTATCTGAGTATAGCACACAATAAAGGACACACATCAGTGCAACAGATTCTTATTTTTCCACTATAATAAGCTGCACACAAATAAACAACACAGAACTTAATGCAGAACTGTTAATATTAGAAGCAAAATATATCACTGTACAGTATGGATAAAATAATGTAATTAATGGAGTCAGCTAGTATTAGGAGAACTGTATGACTTATGTGGCATCAGACATTTAAATGAATACATACAGATGACATTGTCAATGTTCTGCACAGCAGTCATCATTGCCACGGGGTGAGAATGATAGTACAGGACAGAGTGGTCAACTGTCTGTGTTGCACTAATGCAGTCTAGGGTGCACATACTGTTGGCTCACACCCCATTCTGACAGTCTGATCTGCCCCTACTATCTATAGAAACACTTGTCCCAGGTTGCTCCACAAAGGAGACTGAGGGTTGACACTACTGTGTGGAAATGAAAGAGAATTCATATGACTCGACTGTCTGGTCATGACTGCTGAGCCTGAAGAAGATGGATCAGCTTTGGAAGTGTCTGCATTTTGGAGCATAGACAGATGCCTGATAGGCACGGTTTGTTCTGCCTCTTCCATGTGACAATTAACTAAACACAGGCATTACACTCAAATCTCTGCTTATGCTATGGCACTGCTCTAGTACTCTAGAGGCCAGGTATTATACTGGCTGTCTCACAGATAACATACTTTCATTCTGTGCAGCCAATGTCACCATCACCTCACCATGTCTGCACTTCTTTCCTTCATTCAGTGCAGCCAGCTGGTGTGCAATGCAATCTGTGTCACGGGCAAGTACACAGATGTCAGATCTATGATGTTGCTTGGAATGTTCATTTGAATGTAGAAGTAGATGGACACACTCTGACATCTCTCCATGCTCACCATCTGCATGCCTATGTCTATTGCAATGGCCATTATCACTGTGTTGCCAGGGGCCATACTGCCATACTGAGACCCATCAGATACGGCATTGTGATCACTGGATGGGCTAATGGAGAATACAGATAATTGATGTGCTAAAAGAAGAGACAGATGACACAGATCAGGACAACATGTTTGCATCACATGCTAGATGTCAGTAAAGACATGATACATATATCTCACTGCAATTTTACAGATAATACTGACTTACCATTAGTTCTTGTCTGTGTATCAGTTATGAAATTATACATGACAGGGAGCTGATAATTAGGTTAAACAGCCAACATACATGACATATTTGATAAATACAAAAATAATACACACCTGACAAGTCCTCCTGGGAAATGGTACAGAAGAAGAGGAATACACTTCAACCACAGTAGGGAAAATATGACCATTATTAATCACATCATTGCCAGCATGAGCCAATCAAACAGCATTAAAACATACAGTAAGTTTTACACAGTCATACCACTTGTTTGTGCACTTGATGATGATGATGATGCTGTAGTCTGTTCTATGAGTGGGAAGAAGGACACAGTAGTAATGGAGGGCAACACCAAGAGTAACAGCAATGGCATGGATGAAAGATAGGTAATAGTAGACCACTGGCTCTCACTGTTGTGAGTTTGTGTGCTGTACTGCAGATTCTGCATTGAGAAAGTATACAGCAATCAAGAGAATGCTGACAACATGACATATACAACACAATAACAGGGGCTGCAGATACTCATGTGCTGGACATTGCACCTGTTAGCCAGCTGTCTCTGTGTCAAAAAACAGTGACATTAATGTCATGTATCACACGTCAGCTACACATTGCTGCAAACTATCAACCTGATACAGTAACATACCTGGTTTCTCTGTACTTGTACCTGCATTGCTTGGCCCCTCACTGGAAGTACTTGTAGTATACTGTCAAAGGAAAAAACTTCAAAGACCAATACATGCAAGGTTCAGTTAAAGCACATTTAATAACTGGCAGCAAGGAGACAAAAACATGCAAATACAAGATTTTGCCTAACTACTAACAGGAAGTATACTATTCTTATACTGTTTTACAAGACATGGCCTTCTATAGCTGACGTAATCAAACACAACTTTCAGTATTGTTCTACAGCAGATGTTACTCAGATTTTCTGCTGACATGACTGGATTTATGAGAAACCTTTTGAGAAAAACAACCTGGCCTTGGTGGGCACTAACCTGTTACAAGCTTCTATTGTATAATTCTAATGCATGTGTTACATTTCAAGGTACTTTTCTAGCTCAGACACAAGCAAATGCTGATTGCAGTTCATATTTTCAAGCAGTCTTTGTTCAAATTATCTATAGCTTCTGCAGCTGTGTATTTTCTCACAGCACAAGCGGAACTCCTTGTCTAAGTTTCATAACATTTATACAAGTGGTATTGTTCTATTCATTATTTTCCTGACACAAGCAGAAATCATCTGCTTCTCAGTAAATTTCCAAGGCATAAGTAAAGATTTTAGCTGCACATATTTCATGACAATACAAGCTTCTGCAATTTGTACAGATTTATGCAGTGTAAAATTGAATAAATGTGTTAACCCTTTTCAAGCTCTAAATGCACTAAGCATATTACTAATCCATATACTAATACATATTTTTCTGACATTTCCCCCGTTTAATACTTTTATTCTACTTTCAAAATAAGCTTAAATAGTCTTTTCTTCTCCTAACCTCTTCCACTTAGGATTTTCAGTTAAGAGAGCCATTCAGTTTAAACTTATGAAAGCATTTTCAATCTTTTAACAGCTCTTCAAACTCAGTACTTTGATATAAAGTTTCAGAAACTGATATGTCTATAAAGTCTTTAATCAGTCTTTTCATGCAGGGGATGCCACAACAAACACATACTCCCAGTAGGAGCATTCCTACACAAATGGCAACCAGGATGCTCATTAGGATGGTACCCCACCCCCCCAAACCATTTCTGGAAAAAGTCCATCAGTGTGTTTGGGCCTGGTTTGGTCATGGTCGACACTTGCTGAATTACCTCAAGATGATTGTCTATCTCGTGTTTATGGCCAGTAATATACGAACAGCACTCTTCCTGGATTAAAGCGCAAGTACCACCTCTCGCCGCTAGGGTGAAGTCGAGAGCCATGTGGTTTTGAAGCAGTAGAGTTCTCATGGCATTCAGTTCATCAGTCACCAATTCAAGAGCGGAAAAAGTTGCGTTGCTCATTACTTCAAGAAGTTTAGACAGTTTTCTCAGCTCCCAGATCGATTTCACTGTTTTATATGCTGGTAATATGCCTGCCCATGATATAACACTATCACTCAAGTCCATATGTGTCAGTCCATTGCCTATAGAATGATGGTTTTTCCAGCGCACATCAATTTGTCCCACTGGATTTACAGGTTTCTTGACAACCTCTCGAACATTTCAAATTTTTCCTCGAGGCAAAACTGCAGTGTGTCGTATGGCCGGAACCAGGTAACCCAAAAAACAACTGCCAGACCAATTCTCAGGTAACCATTTGTATGCCTTTCTGCCACACACAAAATAACAGTCCTCTACTTTAGTAGTAACCTTACTGTGAATATACACTTGCCCTGCATGAAACATTTTTTCTATCAATTATAGACAGTTGTTTATAAAGAACAGAATTATGTTTTACTTCATCAAGTGTTTTGTGCATCAATCCAAGAAATGAATCATAGTTTGTATTGCAATAAAAATCTGCATTGTTACCTTTAGTGTAACATTCATAAGGAACAGTCACATTACAATTGCTCCAACCCACCTGAACAGTATCATTTTTATAAAAACACACAGTTCCCTTTTGTGGAACAGACAAGTGCAATGCTATTTTATCTTGTGATGTAATGGTTGAGGTATCATAAATCAAGTTTCCCAGGTCTCATTGACCCCTAGGGGGACCGTAGTCATTAATAACCCCCCGTATGCTGTCGACAAAGCTGTGCAAATCCAGCAATTCGAAACATTGAAAGTCTCAGCATACACATATTTAATTGCCTGGTAAGTGTTAAAGTTTTGATGCCAGTCTATGAGTAACGCTTCATGTTTATTCAGTTCAGTCTGTGTGACTGGGAAAAGGAAAGGCCACAGCAAAAAGATTATTGTCACTAGTACAGTTAACAGGATGATTATGCAATACTTCTGAGGAAAGGGTTGTTCTGTATTCCTGTTTCTTCTGGACTCTATCATTTTTACTATTGGCATGTGACAAGATTTTTGTCCAATTCAAAGTTCTTAACTAATTTGCAGTGCTTCAGGTGGATCCAGGAGGCATGCTCTGCTATCTTGACTGCAGTGGGTGTCGACAGAAGCACTTGATATGGACCTTCCCACTTTGGTGATGCCCAATTCTTTTTCTTTATTGTCTTCACCCAGATCCAGGTACCTGGGACCACTGCCACTTCTGACGGTCTGGTTTGTTCTTTATCTGAAACAGAATTTGACTGCAACAGATGTTTAGAATTTAACAGATTTCTCATGTACTCTGTGAGTGTACAGTCGGCTTCCTGGTCTGCGGGCATGAGAGGTTTCCACTGAGGTATATAATAAGCCCTTCCAAATAGTTTTTCAAAAGGAGTCAATCCTTTTGCATTTGGAACAGTTCTCATGCTCAACAGTGCCAGGGGCAGACAGTACACCCAATTCCTTTGTGTTTCTACTATTAACTTCCTTAGCTTACTCTTTAAAATCCCATTATGCCTCTCTACTAGCCCTGCAGATTGTGGGTGATATGCACAATGATTTTTTAAAGAAACACCAAAATGTTTACTTAACTGTTGTATGGTCTGGTTTAAGAAATGTGTGCCATTGTCACTGTAGATCCTTTCCGGAATGCCGAATCTAGGAATGATTTCTTTAACGAGAATTTTCGCCACTGTTGCCGCATCTGGATTTTTAGTCAGAAAGGCTTCCAACCATCTAGAAAACATATCTACAATGACAAGACAATACTTATTTTCACATTTGTTCAATTCTATAAAATCCATACAGATAGTATGAAATGGATACGGTGGTGTAGGGAAACTCCCTTGCTTGGGCTTTAACGACCCTTGTGCATGATGTTTATTACAAACGTGACACATCGAACAAAATTTTTTAGAGTAGTTTAAGAATCCGTATGTCGTGAACACTTGGTTCACCAGCTTTACCACCCCCCCGTTGAGACATGGCACTGCCCATGGCTCAACAATGCTGCATATCTAAACAAATTAGATGGAAATATCGGTTTCCCTTCTTTAGAGATGTACAGTCCCTTTTCGAGAATTGCTCCTTGTTTTACCCATCTTTGTTTTTCAGCTTGCGTAGTAAGTGTCTGCATTGTCTTTAACATTTCTACATCTAAAATCTCAGAGGGTTGTAATTCCTCATTCAAAAGAAATACTTCTGAAGCTGCCTGCTTTGCAGCTGTATCAGCTCTCGCATTACCTTTTGAAATCCTATCCTGTTGCTTGGTATGAGCTGTGCATTTACAAATAGCTACTTTCTAAGGTAACTGAATAGATTCTAAAAGATCTAAAATAAACTGTGCATGATTGATTGGTTTTCCAGTAGATGTTATCATTCCTCAATTTTTCCACTGTTGTGCAAAAACATGTACAGTAGAAAAGCATACTGACTGTCAATAAAAATTTTCACACATTTACCCTTTGCTAAGGTACATGCCCATGTCAAGGCAATCAATTCTGCTGCCTGTGCAGATAAATTGTGTGGTAAAGATTTTGCTTCTATAATGTCACTATCAGAAACTACTGCATATCCTACTAGGTTCTGTCCTGCAGGACCCCTTTTGCATGAGCTATCCACGTAGTATGTCACCTTGGCATCATCCAAGGGGACATCCATGAGATCTTTTCTAGGCAGTGTCTTTTGCACAATCACCCGCAGGCAGCTGTGTGGTGTGCCATCTGCAGGGGTTGGGAGCAAGGTAGAAGGGTTCAAAGTTGTACATCATTCAATTGTCATATGAGGTTGGCTCAGCAATACAGTCATACAGGAAAGATGCCTAGCAGGGGAAAGATATGCTGCCTTCCCTTGCAGTAAAATAATTGCGACTGCATGAGACACTTTCAATGTGAGAGGGTGAAACAAAACTACTGAGGCCGAAGCCTGTACTGCCATGGCAGCTGCAACTACTGCTTGTACACAGTGAGGTAAAGACCGTGCCACTGGGTCTAGTTGTGATGAATAGTATGCAATAGGGCATTGCTTGTCCCCATGCTGCTGTGTTAACACTGATGTCATATAACCTTGCTTATAATCTACAGTTTGGAAAAAACATTTATGATAGTTTGGTAATCCCAAAACTAATGAGGGTGCTATTAACTGTTTCAGTTTGCAGAAAGCAGATTCTGCTTCTGGTGTCCATTGTAACAAATCCTGTGCTGCCATAGGCCTTTTATAAATCAGGTTAGTCAGCGGTGCAGATTCCAAGGCATAGTTTGGAATCCAGCTCCGACAAAAATTAGTCATACCCAGGAAAGACATCATTACTTTCTTGGTAGTGGGTTTTGTTGCTTGTAAAATCGCTATTTTTCTGTCCTCATCTAATGTCCTACCCTCCTTGGATATTACATATCATAGGTATTTAACTTGTTTTTTCCAAAGCTGCAGTTTATTTTTGTTTACTTTATGTCCTTCAGAGGCTAAAAATTGTAATAGTGCTATGGTATCTTCTTTACAATCTTGCTGGGTGGGAGCCTCCAGCAGGATATCATCAACATAAAGTAAAATCTGACTACCTCTCGGTGGGGTAAATCCCACCAAGTTGCTTGCCATTTCTTGTGAGAATATTGTTGGACTTTCACAATATCCCTGTGGTAGTCATGTATATGTATACCTTTTCCCCTGAAATGTGAATGCAAACCAATACTGGCTGTCAGGGTGTATCGGTATTGAGAAGAACGCATTGCTGATATCTGCCACAGAAAAATATTTCTGTTGAGGTTTTAAATCATTCAACAGGGTGTGTGGGTCTGGCACTGTAGGTGCCCTTGGTATTACTGCATCATTTACAGCTTGTAAATCTTGGACCATACACCATTCTCCATTTACTTTCTTAACAGGAAATAAGGGCGTGTTACATAGTGAATCTGGAGATTCCACCAGCACCCCTTCCTTAAGTAAAGCTGCTATAATAGGTTTGATTCCTACCTCTGCATCTTTTCTTAAGGGATACTGTCTTTTCTGTGGTCTAATGCTGACTTTGGCGTAATAGTAACTGGTCCCGCTGTACGAATAAGTCCTACATCTGACTTTCCTGTTGACCAAAGAGTTTCTGGTATATTCTGTAAGGCATTCTCTTCCTCCTTCAGTAGGAGTGCTAATCAGCTGTCCTTGCTAGACTGCAAGTATAGAGCTGGGTGGGTCTGAGTTATCCAATTCAACTTCTGCATTTGTATTCCCTGTTCTGACAGTTCTAACTCTGTCTGTTTTTCCCCATCTCGTGACTTTTTCTCCTAAGTCTACCCATTTTACATTCTTGTCCTTAGTTAAGCTAACATGTGGTAATCGATTAGATTTATAAAGTGCAAAGAATTCCTGGGGCAATGAACAGCTGGCTACACTGTTCCCTTCTGTGTCCCAGTACAGATTAGGTAATATCAATCTGTTTGCACTATTTCTAAACAATTCTTGCTCATACTCCTTATCAGGTCCTGGTGTGTTACAATAATACAGAGTACAGTGCAACAAATGCTGTTTATCAATGTCAAGGGAGGGGAACTTGCTGATGGCTACATTCATCAACTCTTCGGTTACTGCCCCTGGACCAGTTGTAACCAAGTCCTGGCTGTACCAATAAAACATTTCACCCTCTGATTGCACTGCAAAGGTATCAATTTGTCACTGTGCTTCCATACCCTGCATAGTCGGAACTACTGCTATGCTAAATAGCTGCATAAGGTCTCTGCCCAAGAGATTTACTGGGCATTTTGCAGAAACAATAATTTTGCTTTTCTGGGTCAATCCTGAAACAGGATCAGTTATTGCAATATTATGGTAGAGGGGCTCCTGATACAGCTGTCCATTAGCTGCTTTCACTAATATGTTATTAGATGACTCTGAATTCTCTGGCAGTTTGGAGGGATGTATCAGGGTCCGTGATGCCCCTGAGTCACACAAGAATGTGACTTCCCTCCCTTTTACCAGGAGTGTAACTTCTGATTTCATGTCTGCTAAATAGAGCTATAAGCTCAATAAAGCTAAATCCAATATTTCATTTTCTTCACTATCCGTAACTTCCTGCACTTCCTCTATTTCTTCTGTCACATCCTCTACTCCCTCTATCACATTTTCATTTGTCATATCTCTGCTATCCCCTTCTAGTGATTCCTGACTATCATATAGTCAGTCCTCACACTCCTTGTCTTCCGTGGTTGCCTTCTTGTTTTTCTTGCAATCCATTGTCAAGTGTCCCTTTTTACCGCATTTAAAACATTCAACTCTTTTCTTTCGCCCTTCAAAGTCCTCTGATCGCTGATCAGATTGTTTGTTTCCCTGGGCATTTCTTTTGCCCTTTTTCCCAGACTGTACTACATAAACTTCTGCTCCATCTTCTACAGAAAATAATTGGGTTTTCTTTTTCTTTTTGCTATTAATTTGCCTTTCAGTATGCCTAGCATATTCAAGTAATGACTGTAATCTGCTTGTACGATGATCTACCATGTGCTTTGTAATAAAACTGCTTATGGGTGCAATACTGCCTTTCAAAAATGCATTCTTTAACTGCTGCTCATATGGGGAATCTTGTGTCTGATCTTCAGGAACCTGCATTCCACAATGGTTATTAAAACATTCTAACAGTCTGGCATAATATCTGTCAACAGTTTCGTCTTCTTGTTGGATGCATTGATTAATGCAAGTCCAGTCTGCCCTAGGCTTCCATTTCTCAGAGATACGGTCTGTAAGTCCTTTCACTCTGTTGTCTAGCTCTGCGCTGCTATGTGGGAGGGGCCTGTGTGCAGCGTCATGGGGATTCCAGTCGCCACTAATCATGTGCCAATCTGGTCCCACAATTTGTCTGACTACTTTTTCTACCTCTTCTCCATTTAAATTATAACTTAGCCTCATTACTTGCAAATCCTCTAAGAACTTTCTGAAATTAAATTTCGGATGGAGATTTCCCTCAGTGGCTTTCCGGATGTCTTCCGGAGTCCAGGGTCTATACACTAGAATAGTTGGGTCCTGACCTTCTTGCCCTGCCTGAGGATTAGGCAATTCTATAAGCGGGCATATTTCTTCTTCACTCATAGATCATGAATTCCTACCCATTTTATATAGCTCAATGTCCCCTCTTGAATTACCTGCCCCTGTTCGAGACCTGGTCTCGACGGTATCTTTAATAAACGGTTTCGCTTTTGTAGTATCTCTATTTACAGTGACAGCAGGATATCGCAGAGGTGGACTAACTTGTTCACTTGCTTCATATTCTGGCAAGGGAGGCGGAGGGGCCAATGCTATTACTAAGTTATTGCCCTCCTTATCTAAAAACAATGCTTTTGAATTATTATTCTTTTGTTCCCTACGGTTTACTTCCTCAATCTGCCTGTGTGCCTGAGGAATTCCTAATTGACGTTGCTTTTTTACCCGACCTT
Organism: Protopterus annectens; assembly: GCF_019279795.1. NCBI lineage: Eukaryota > Metazoa > Chordata > Ceratodontiformes > Protopteridae > Protopterus > Protopterus annectens. The sequence continues at coordinate 80,584,572 of NC_056727.1, read as the reverse complement.
TAGAATCAGTTTTAAGCTGTTTGACAAGTTTGATAAGTGAGAATTTTTCTAATTTACCATCAAATTCATACTTATTAACCCATTTTGAATAGTATTTAATATTATCAGCACGCTGTGACTGCATGTATTTCGCGTCTTCGGTTAAAGGCGGATTTTGGGATCTTTTTGTGCAATTATTACCCATTTTGTTCTACCCTTTTAATCATTACGTAACTCCTTATTTTTAACGTGGTACCACGAATTTTGTTATAGTCTCTTCAGAATGACTGCCTACCTGCTCTGTTTCCCTGATCTATGACAAGACAGCAATCTTTTTTGTCCCTGACTTATAAAAATATAGTCCTGACAAAAACAATACAAATCTAGTCCCTGATCTAAAACAGAAAAAAAGGTAGATTCACATTACCTGAGCCTTCATGATTGATCACCTGGTTCGTGTAAACCTGTCCTTCAGTCGCAGATCAGAAAGTGGCTAGCCTCTTTTGTAAGACAATTCAGTCGGAGGGCTTTTCAAATAAGAAGAACCGATGTGGTTTCTTCCCCGTACGGTTTCAAGCCACCTGGCCTGTCTGATCCGAGGCAAAGTGAGGGTTTCCAGTCCGAAGGACCAATCTGTCAAAGGAAAAAACTTCAAAGAACAATACACGTAAGGTTCAGTTAAAGCACATTTAATAACTTGCATCAAGGAGACAAAAACATGCAAATACAAGATTTTGCCTAACTACTAACAGGGTACTGTTTTACAAGACATGGCCTTCTATAGCTGACGTAATCAAATACAACTTTCAGTATTGTTCTACAGCAGATGTTACTCAGTTTTTCTGCTGACATGACTGGATTTATGAGAAACTTTTTGAGAAAAACAACCTGGCCTTGGTGGGCACTAACCCGTTACAAGCTTCTAGTGTATAAGTCTAATGCATGTGTTACATTTTAAGGTACTTTTCTAGCTCAGACACAAGCAAATGCTGATTGCAGTTCATATTTTCAAGCAGTCTTTGTTCTAATTATCTATAGCTTCTGCAGCTGTGTATTTTCTCACAGCACAAGCGGAACTCCTTGTCTAAATTTCATAACATTTATACAAGTGGTATTGTTCTATTCATTATTTTCCTGACACAAGCAGAAATCATCTGCTTCTCAGTAAATTTCCAAGGCATAAGCAAAGATTTTAGCTGTGCATATTTCATGACAATACAAGGTCAGAAAGCTTCTGCAATTTGTACAGATTTATGCAGTGTAAAATAAAATAAATGTGTTAACCCTGTTCAAGCTCTAAATGCACTAAGCATATTACTAATACATATACTAATACATATTTTTCTGACATATACAATTTTAGGGAACTATAAATATGACAGCAAACAGCAGTGCCATGACATGAGGCTGAAGCAATAACAGATTTACAGTAATTCTCTATGGAGACTATCACATGCCCTTCCCTGGTGTTGTGCAGAAGAAGATGGACCTGTAAATATTAATGCAGATGGCATTACATATGTTGGTTGCACTGTTCTGTCTGTACTGCAGTTGTATGAGTACATGTCATTACATTTATGTACATCATCATCATCACCCTTTACTCTATAGTCATCCGTGCCATGCAAAGCAAGACATACATGTCCAGCCTGGAACTCCTGCTTCTATCTCACCCCATGGATGTATCACTCCCTACTTGCTCTATGCAGAGAGGCAAGAAATAATGTGATTGTAATCGGGGAGTTAATGGTGGTCCACCACTGGCAGCATCTCTTCATCTCTCATACCATCTTATCCTGTTGGATGCATGGTGGATCGTGTCACAGCAGCATCACTGACAGGCCTGATGAGATCTATTGTGACCACCAACCACATGAAACATGTTGATGATGTCAACCCACACCCCATTCCTTTAGACTGTATTCCCTGTATGTCTAAGGTGTCTCTGTCCATGTAATTCTTCTCAACTATCCAGATTTTTAAAGAATGTTGAAATTTTTGCCTTATATTTTAGGTCTGTTCCTCATGAAATTCATTGTTTCTGTCAAACCACTGGGGAATGAAATGACTAAATAATGACATACTTTTGAGTTTCAGAATTAATATCGTTTAGAAAATACAGGGTAGCACAAAACTTGTTATTCTAGCAACTTTTTTTGGTTTATAAGAACAATATTTAAAATATGTTCCTATTTTTGGACCTTTGTCTCTGTGACATCCCAGCATTGGGTAAATAATCAAGGAGCCTGAATCCTCACCATTGTCACTGGAGAGGGACATTCCCTTTGAATAAAAATGGATACACTCAGAATTTTCAGATGCTGACCTTTCTGCATCAAGCACAATTTCCCTTAAGAGCACACAGGAACACAATCAGTCCAGGGTCTGGATCTCTCTAGCTGTCTCCTTCCAGGTCCCCAGTAAGAATCCCCACTGGTACAGCTGTAGGGTTAGGTCCTCAGTTGAGTGTCCAAGCCAATTCCTTCAAAACCCTCTATGTGAAACCAGTGATTTGTGTCCCTCCCCTAAGTAGGTGACACACACGCACAGACACACACACTCTTTGAGATTTAATTTTCACACACACACACACACACACACACACACACACACACACACACACACACACAAGCACACACACACATGCCTGGGAAAGGCTGACACAGATTATGCCAACTTTGCCCAGACTATAAGGTAGATTCACTGCCAACAGGCAGTTACTATAAGGCTCTTAAAAGGGTATCAAATTATACCGAGTGAAGTAATATTAGTAGTGTTGCGCAAACAGCAAGGCTTTCAGGAATGGCCAGAGTTATCACCAAATACATATATGCAAATACTCTCAAAGCTTAAATATTTTCTAAAAAAGGACTAGCCACAATGAAAAGTTAAAATATATTTAATAATAAAAGAACCTAGTATAGGTTGTAACCTGCTTCTGGGGAAGTTATCCTGTAGCAAGTATAGATAGTATTTAAGCCTCTTAGTCAGGATTCCAGCAGCCATACTCCTCTCTATCTGTGTTCCTACTGCCATATTTCTGTAACCCTGGACCCATTATCTGTTTCACCCCTACCTGCTACTTCTATCACAGTTACCTTGCTGTATTCTACCTTCTGCCCACTAGGTGGCACTCTGAGCTAGCTTTAGGCTATAATTATATCCCCCCACTTTCCCTAGTTTTTCTTCTCTGGATCTTCTCTCAGATTTCCCCTTGCCTAGCTGAGAATCTTTTTGCATTGCTCTGCTGCTCTTATCCCTTTCTCTTCACACCCTCTAGCTCCATTATACCTCTCCTATTTTTCCTCCCACTCCACTATCCTTTTTTACCTCCAACCTGCTGTACCAAACTCTACTTACCTCTGGCCACCTTCTCTGCACCTGGAACCTGTTACTCTCTGATTGTGTCTGCAAACTCTTCATCTACCTGCTCTAACCCACTCCGTTCACCCTGCGGGCTCAATCCGCTCCCCTACCCTACCCACAATTCCAAATCAGCCCCAGTGCTGTTAGCTTTATACTTGCATAGCCACACCCCTACCCCTCAACTACCTATCACAATCTACTTCCACTTAACACCCCACTTCCTACAACAATAATTCCTGAACAGTACTTAATAACCTTTCCACCCTCCCCCTTACCTATCCTTACTATTACCTCCTGCTTTTAGCAACTAAACTTAACTTCATTTCACATTTGTAACCTTAATATCAACTCATATTAAACTTTTTTCCCTCAGCCCACTCTGCCTCGTACAACTCTTTCTCTCCCTCCTTCTGTCATCTGTATTTTCTAGTTTTATCAACTAAACTTTACTTCCTTTTCATATTTGTAACCCTATAACAACTCATATTAAACTTTTTTTCTCTCAGTCCACTCTACCTCTTACAACTCTCTCTCCCTCCTTTTGTCACCTCTATTTTCACCTGTTACTAGACACCTTTACTCCTACACAATACAAGACACCTTCCTTCATCTCGCACCACCCTTACCTATTCAACCTAATGGCCTCTGAACATAACTCTATTTACACATACCTCCTACTCTTACCTACTCTTCTAGCTTCCCTAACTCTAGCATTCACACTAACCTTCTTTGAACATTATTCTATGCTAAAATAGCACCACCACTACCAACAAACCCAGCCATTCTCACATATAAATTCCCTCAACCACATTAACATAACCTCTACTTCTAGCTATACCCTTCCAAAGTACCACAGATCTACCCATATCACTTACTTCCATGACAAGAAACCCACTTACAACTACTTTAAAATCATAAAACTAATACAAAACCCTCAACAACATCCCCTCTTAGATGGTGATATCCATCCAAACCCTGGCCGTGATACAAGACTTCCCAGTAACCCACTTAACCAAAAACCCCACACCACCTCTACCCCAACAAGTTCATCTAACTTCCTTCTGATAGCTCACCTTAACATCCGTAGCATTAACAATAAAATATCCCATCTTCATGCACTCCTAGATGTACACAAATTTGATATCCTCTGTATTACTGAAACTTGGCTTAAACCTTCAACCAAAGACTATGAGATTACCCCCCCAGGATATAACATCCTGAGAAAAGACTGTATTACCAAAAAAAGGTGGGAGAGTAGCCATGTTTTATAAATCAGAACTCCAAGTATTGCCTTTCAATGTGCCACTTCCCACAAACTCCATTGCAGAAACCCTTTTAGCCAAACTGCAAATCAATAACTATAAATCCATCTATATAATCTGTTCCTATCTTCCCCCCGAGAACAATATTGTTTCTTTAGAAAATATACTTAGTGGCCTATCTACCCACCTACAACAGGAAACCATTGTGTTAGGTGACTTTAATATGGACTGGGCTACCTGTAGGTCCCCTAATCCCATTAACCACATAAATCTTTATGGTTTCTCACAAATGATAACCACCCCTACTAGAACCCACAAACAAAGTGGTAAGGAAACCACACTAGACTGGATTCTCATAAACAGTCACCCTACTACTTATAAACCAGGAACCTTTCCAGATGACATCAGTGACCGTGCTCTTGCCTATATAATTAAACAAAAACTTCATATGCCCAATCCTACTATTTTCAAAACCTCCCGTTCAAAAAAAAACTTTCACCCTGAGAACTTCCAAACAGAACTGAATGCATGTGACTGGTCACCACTGCTCCATCTTCAACTTGATGAAGCAGTCACCTACTTTAATACTAGATTCCTTCAAATCCTAGATTTCCATGCCCCCTATCGCTCATCCCGAATAAAGACCAAAACTGCCCTATGGCTCACAAAACAAACTAGGCGAAAAAATTCTCCTAAGAAATAAAATCTGGACCAAATGGAGAGCCTGTAAAAGCCCTTCTGACCACCTTTACTTAAACCAATTAAGAAATGCCACCAAAAAAGAAATTCTGCTAGACAAAAAAAACTTTTACCTTCACCGCCAACAAACCCACAAACAAAAACCACAAAATTTCTGGTCAGCTATAAACAAATTACTTCACCCAGGGCACTCCAAGTCTCCAACCCCATCAGGAATCACCCACAATAACCCTAAACTAATAACTGATTCCTTTAACAACTATTTTATAGAAGCCATACAAACTCTAGCTAATACTCTACCACCCACTAGTTCCCTCCCACCTAATACCACAACAAATTCAGTTCCTTCTTTTCACATACAACCAGTACCTACATCCCTCATTTGTAACCTCCTTCAAAAACTCAAGCCATGCTCCCCTTCTGCTGACTGTATACCAGCAGAATACCTACAAATTGCAGCTAAAGCCATTGCCTACCATATTTCTATCCTTATTAATAGAACTATTTCAGAAAGTAAAATCCCTCTTATATGGAAGGTCTCTCACATCATTCCTCTACACAAAGGTGGGACATCAACTGATATTTCCAACTTCAGCCCAATCGCCCTACTCTCTTCTATAGCTAAAATAATGGAAAAATGTATCCATCAACAACTACTTGACCATCTTCTCCACAACAATTTACTTGCCAACTGCCAACATGGTTTCAGACCATTCCATAGTACTTCAACTGCCCTGCTATCCTTTTCTGACTGTATAAACAAAAATCATAACAATAACTCTCTTTCCTCTGCTTTGTTCATCGACCTTTCAAAAGCCTTCGATATGGTCAACCATAATCTGCTTATTGAGGTATTAAAAGCCCATTCACTTGAAGCACAGGCATTACTCTGGTTTAAATCCTATTTAGACAACCAACATCAAGCAGTCCTTTGGGACAATAAGCTTTCAACTCCCCTCCCTGTAAATCTTGGAGTACCTCAAGGCTCTATCCTAGGCCCTCTTCTCTTTTCAATGTTTATTAATGACCTAAATACTAAAATTCCTCAAGCCACCTGCATACAATATGCTGATGATTCTACTTTAATCTTCTCAGCTAGGTCCCCAACCTCACTCCAGACCCTCACCCAATCTGTATTTTATACTGTTGAAAATTGGTTCATGCAACACTGCCTCCTCCTGAACTCCAAAAAACAAATTTATTACTCTTTACACCTACTCTAAAATCACCACAATGTATCTTCACTATAACCTCTAACAATGGAACCACCATATCCCCTGATACCACAACCCATCTCCTGGGCATAGCCATAGACAACAACCTTAGCTATGATGATCACATCAACACTACCATAAAATCTGTCAACAAAAAACTAGGTTCCCTGTATAGAATCAAACCCTTCCTTACACCAACAGCCAGAACCACTATATCCCAGACCCACCTGATCTCTACCCTGTTCTATGCTTCTGCCATTTATACTAATCTTTCTAAAAACAACCTTAACAAACTTGCCACTAGCTACAATAACATAGCCAGATTTGCCACCGGCAACCCTTTTAGAACCCACCACTGTCTCAACCTCAAACAATTGGGAGGGTTAGAACTGCAGCACCAACTACTCTGTTATCAACTTACTATAACCCAAAAGATACTTTACCATCCTAATAATACCCCAGTCCTCACTAATCTGACTACCCTTACAAAAACCTTACAACTCTTCGCTCAGCCAGTAAGCTTCTAGTTTCCACTATTAAATCTAACAACAAAGCTGGAGACTCACTTTTCACTAACACAGTTGGAAAAGCCTAGAACCAGCTTCCAAGTGAACTTTCTACTCTCTCTTCCACACATATTTTTAAAAAAAACATCTCAAAGAACATCTTAAAACTCACTGGCTTTGTCCCTGCACAAACCCTGACTGATTTTCCACTTTACCCATTCCTGCTCTCCCTTTTACTTCACTTCTCCAGTGTACTATATTGCTCAAACCTTTCAATGTCCTTTCTGCTGTACTATGTTTCCTACCTGCACTAACAAATAAACTAAAACTAAAAAAAAAAAAAAAAAAACTTTTTATAACTTTTTAAAAATGTATTACTCTTTGTGTTTTTTTCTCTGTCAAATATTGTTTATTCTTCTGTATTTGATCTTAGTTTATTCCCCTCTAAATAACTCAGCACACAATATTTTTTTGTTTTTCTTTTTTTTCTTTCACAAATATTGGTATTATCTGTATTTGATAATAGCTTATTTTTATATTAATACTGCATAATAAGGTTTCTGTCTAAGCTTGGAGGTTTTCTCCCTGGGCCTCTACTGAAAATGGACATGTATCCAGTTAGACTAGCCCGGTCAACAAATGTAAATAAATAAATAAATAAAATAAACAAGAAACTACTAAATATCTATTTACAGTAAATGTCAGAGTTTCAATCACAGGGAATATTAAAGATCATACTGATGAAGAGTTTCACATAATTATAGAAAAACAGTACTTCTAATCTCATTATATTGTCCTAATCTAAACTAATTATTGCACCCTAGTTACATTACTTTTTACCGTAAGGCAAGATGATGTGGCTGAGTGGTCCTTGTTGTCAGATCCAAGACAGAATACAAAATGCTGAGTGCAAACTCCTACTAATATCTGAATATTATTTTTGGTTTACAGAAAGACATCACATGCATCTGGTCATCTGACTCTGTCTCCCTTGCTATCACCATCATTAGAGGCTGACTGGATTTTAGCATCTATGTGTTACCATACACACAGACAGAACTTTACACAGATCTCCTGGAAGTCATAAAACCATAAAACCATTTAATTCTTTCTACAGGAGCTGCCAACTATTCTGTAGCATATACATTGCATCTCTGGGTCCATTCAAAACTGTGGGATAACATATTTATGGCTTAACACATAAAGTAATTCAATTTCAAGAATATTTTGCAAAATCAAGTAGATTAAAATTAACCTCTTCACTTCTAACATATTTTATTACAATGTATACATTTAATTCAGTTACAATAATACATGTACATTTCTTTTCCTTCTAGCAGGGCTCACTGTTGATACATTTTAACACAAGCAAACCTCACAAATACATTTTCAGTGCAAGCATCTGTAAAAATCAGTTTGATACACAAATGACATATCATTATTTGCAAAATTCCAGCTAGCTGTGCTGGCATACATTACATATCCACTGCCATATTTCTCCTGGCATGGCTGGAAGTATCTCCTATTCTCACAGTTTCCCCTTTCTTTTTGACTTTGTCCAGATTTATTGTGCTAAGAGTTTGAGAGGTATGGTGCATGTTGTCGCATTTCATCATATATGATGCCATTTTCCTTTGTGGAGAAATTGTTACACATGGGTCTGTTTGCCATCTGCAAGACAGTGATATGTACATGATCATATCCTTGTGGTGGCCTGGTTATGCAAATGATTGTGTGGAAAACATATATTACCATAAACAGTGCAATGTAAAAGTACAAAACTTCCAAAAGACCAAACGAACAAAAATGAACATTAAATTTGCAGAGACACCTACCATAAAATAAATAACATGACCACATCAGACTCAGAGTTATCCAAAACACGAGTACTTTCATTTTAATAGTAAAAACTTCATCAGATAAAAAACTTACAAAATACAAAACTTTAAATAGTATTTTCTTTTTTTTTTTTTTCAATAATAATTCTTTATTTTATTTTTTCCAAACAACTAATACAGTACTACCAACTACTTACAATATGTACATGAATGCTTCCAACAGTTACATAGAATCATTATACATACCTATACACTTCTAAAAAAAATAATGAAGAAAAAGAACTAGTAACCATATAAGACTTATCTCAATAAAATTCAACAGTTATTCAGTTTTTCCCAGCGAATAGTGGAATGGAACTTTAAGCTAATACAATGTTAAAGATTTGTTCCCATATTTTTGTATTGTTTACATTTTTCTTATGATCACTAATTAGAAATTTATGTGCTAGAATATGTTTGGTGGCTACTATCTTGAAATTTTGCCATGATGTCTGTAAAGGGTTCAACCAATTGGAAGCTATATATAACTTCATCAACAAAAATATTGACTAGTATAATTCTTTGGGTTCTTTCCAAGTTGGGTGGTGGAATATGTAAAATCGTAAATTCCCAGGAGAGTGTGGAATGTTGATATCCCATTTTTGTAGTTGAAGTTTCAAGGAATTCCAGAGTTTGAAAATACATTTACAACTCCAAAACATATGTAGGAGGTCGGCTGTTTGATCTATACAATATGGGCATTTTGGTGAGTTCTTTGAGTTAAATTTGTGTAGAGTATTAAATATCATCAATTGGGTAAATAATAGCTTCTGAAGGGACACAGATTTTATGGTTAAGTGAATTGCTTTTAGTATTTTACTTTCTTCAGTTGTCAACAATTTCTCTCTCAGTATTTGGAAATTAATATTTGATTATTATATTTTATTTCTTTAATCAAACCATATGCTGCAGTTATATATTTACATTCCTGTGTAAGGGTTTGCCATAAGTTCAGACACATGTTTAAATCTTCTTCTTTAATTATGTCATTCCCTTTACTAAGGTAACTTATTGATAGGTCTTTTAATTGTCTTATTATAATTAGATACGATTTGGGGAGATTCAACTCTTCTAAAATATTGTGAATCGGGATACCTAAAAAGGATATAAATCAAGTAGGGTTAAATTAATTATAAGTGGGAATTTCTTAAGGTCTATCAGCTGGTTACCAATTTTCAGATTTGGATTTTTGTGAAATGGTTGAAGAATTATCATACTTTGCAAAAGATTTAATGAGTTAAAGAGATTTTGTACTGAAACTATATATGTTTTGATATGTTCCAATACACTTTAAGAGTATTTTTGTTTAAAAGGTAATGCCTTGCAGTTAATATCCAATTCCTTGACATGTTTATGATTAAGAACCAGCCATTTGGGAACCCATTTCGAGTTACACCCATCAAAGTTAATTATTCTTAAAAGTCTATTGGTGTTTATTATTAAATAATATCTTTGAAATTAGGTAGATCCAACCCTCCTATTTTGAGCCATCAATTTATCATACGATATCCTAACATTTCTAGGTTCCCATAGAAATCTAGCTAGTTCTGTATGAAGCTGTTTGAAGAATTTTTGGAGATTTGAACTTGTGATGCTCTAAAAATATATAGTAATCTAGGAAGTATATTCATTTTAATAATTGAAGTCTTGCCATTATTGGTAATTTCAGATTATCCCATCTTTTCAAGTCAGATACTATCTGCTCCCAAATAACCTTAACATTATTGAGATAAAAATCTCTGTTGTCTGTTGAGAAAACCACTCCTAAGTATTTTATTTTTTTTTCTGATTTTACCTGCCCTACTAATGGTAATAGTGAAAAGGTGTAGGTGTCTTTAATGGGAATATCTTAGTTTTTTAAATTTAATTTATAATTGGAAATTTTGCAAATTCTTCTACTGCCTTTAATATTTTATTAGTATCCGAAACAGGTCTTGTGCAATAAATACTCAGATCATCTGCAAAAGCAGCCATTGTGATCTTATAGATCCTTGGAGCATTATGATAGATATTTTGTTTAATGTGCAAAATAGAGGTTCCAAATACAAATTGAATAACAAGGGAGATAAAGGACAGCCTTGACGTGTACCATTTTTAATTTGAATTCTTTTGAAAGATTCCTGTTAATGACTAGATTTGTATAAGGATTGGTATATAATTTTTTAAAGTTGAAGTGAATTCTTGGTATGTTAAAACATGTTAAAATGGCAAATAAATATTCTAGGTGCGCTCTGTCAAATGCTGTTTGTGCATCAATTATAAGTGCGTAAAGATTATGGTTTTATGGGTGGCATGAGAAATCATTGTATGCAGTGTTAATGTATTATCTATAGTTTGTCTGCTATTTATAAAACCGCTTGTTCATCAGATATTATAGGGTTAATCACCATTTTCAACCTGTTAGCCAAAATCGATGTCATAATTTTCATATCTATGTTTAAAAGTGAGATGGGTCTATAATTATCCGGTTTTGTCGATCAGTATTTTCTTTTGGTATGAGAATAGTTTTCGATGCATTAAAGTGTGGGTCAGTAATTTTATTGTTAATAATATAGTTAAAGACCACTGACAGTATTTTCCCCAGAATATCACTAAAAGTTTTATAAAATTCTGTAGTCAAACCATCCGTCCCGAGCTTTGTATGGCTTCAATTTCTTGATAACATCAGTTATTTCCTCTGAAGAAATAGGTTTAATCAGGTTCATATGAAGCTCATCATTAATCTTTGGAAATATAATTTTCTGAAGAAAATCAGTATTATTCTTATTTGGATTTACATCCTGTTGTTCACCATATAGTTCTGAAAATATTAGTTCAAAACCTTTATGATATCTTCCGTATTGGTGTATGTTTTATTGTTGAAGTATATTTCAGGGATTTGGGAAGGTGACTTGATTGATTAATAATCGTGCTAGTGCTTTTGACGGGTCTGTATGTGATTAGTGTATTTTACCAGCATTTTCTGTTCATGGAATGATAATTTACTGTTTTGTAATAAAAAGTTTCTTCTGACAATTTAATAATTCCGTTCGGTTTGTTTACTATAATTTCTAATTAATTCCTGATCTAATAATTCAATTTTGATTCCAAGTCATGCATATCTTTCACTTGTAATTTCTTGTAGAAAGTAGCTTTTGGATAAACATTCCTCTAATTTGCACTTTGATAGTTGCCCATTCTATGTCTGATGGATGTCGGTTTTCTAAAAGCTTATTTAATAATTGATTAAAAACTCCTGAGCTTCTTTTAATACATCCTCTTTATGCAATAGATATGGATTTAATGTCCAATTATAACCCTAGCATGCAATTTATGACAAGTATCTTTCTTAAAGGTTAATGTGATCCTGGAGTGATCCGACAAATAACGAGCTTGTATGTATATATAGGGATCAAAGCACATTAGTGTATCTGATATTAAAAAGAAATCGATCCTGGACCACATTTTATGACAGCTCGAATAAAATGTGAAGTTATTTGGATTCATTTGGTCCTTATTATATTTAAATGGATCATAAAGTTTAAAATCTGCTTTAAGTTCCTGCAGTGCTATCACTGCCTGATTATTATAAGATCTATGGGGACTTGTTTTATCTAGTTTAGGGTCTTGGTATGTATTCCAGTCACCTCCTATTATTATATAATAATTGTTATATTGGTTTAAAATAAAGTAAAGTGATGTTATGAAGGTTTGCTGATTGGTACATGGGGCATATATATTAAGAAGAATCACCGGTTTATCGTAAAATTTTGTTATAAAAATTACATAACACCATCTTCCTTCTTTATCCATTTTAAAATCTAAAATTCTCTCTTGGAACTGAGTTTTGATGATTATTGCTACACCTGCACTATTAGTTGTCCCTTCGAAGCTATTACCCCTGATCCATTTTTATTTTTAATGGCAGTCCATTGATCATTAGCCAAGTGGGTTTCTTGTAACAATATAAATTGTGCTTTTGACTGAAGAAGTAAATGAAAAATAGTTTCCTTTTTCAGATTCTGAAACCTTTAACATTCCATGAGTCTATTATCCACATAAAATACTTTTAAAATGTTAGTGTATATGTTGAATTTGAAAACGATACTAGATTCGGTATAATATCAGATTTTGAAATATCTGGAAGCAAACTAAATGCCCCATCCCTAACCAGTGCCTATCCACTATTCTCCTGGACCAGGACAAACATAGGTTTTTAACACTGTTTATACTTCTATTGGTATACATCAGTCCTAAATGACTATTATATAATAACACCCTAACAAGATATACAAAACCTATGATAACTACAACTAACCCTACAAAAACTAACCTACACATTCCCCATTAAACACTAGTACCTATCTACAGCTCTTGAACATATTAGTTAGTTAACACACTGTTATGTCTTACATACCAATTTCTTATTCTACCCTGTAATGATTTACATACATTATTAATTAAATAATTGGTTATATTATCCTAGAATAACTAACTGTCTTATCTAACTTTGCCTAGGTAAGTATAACATGTTAACAGCAGCATTGATAAAAACAACATCAGTAACATTTTTTTCACCATTAATGTATTAATACTGTAAGAAATATATAGCTAACATAATGCACAGAATCTCTAGAACCACATAAAATATATATCCTTCCATTCCCTTAGGAATAGGAGAGTGAATTATACATGTTAACACATATAGATTATCATAGCATTAATAAGGAGAAAGTTTTTTTTTGTAGTAACATAAACAATATAACAGTCATTTCAAAGGCAGAAAAGCAAAAATATCAATAGTATATAATTATAACTGCATTTCTATCTTCAGGCACACTATCTAGATCCAAAATAGAATAACTGTAGTAACTTTATATTGTTTCTAACATTGTAGTTAAATTACTCTATTTAACCATATGTTACAGCCCAGTTTAAATCCTTACCTGAATAAGCTGACATTTCTTTATACAAAATAAAAGTCAAACCTCTCTAAAATAGTCCAGGAGCCTCATTTTGCCATTCTAAAAGCTTCCCTGGCTCCACAGAGCTCTGGCTACTTCCTGGTATAAAAATCTTGATTTTGAGTTCTCGAAGGGGACCCATTATGTGGACAGATTTCGGAAGTGCCACAACAAAAGCTGACCCTCTGGAGCATTTCTAGGACTTCCTGTTGACTCACAGACACACACAGTTCATCAAGGCTGCAGGAGTTCATGAAATCTTTAGATTTAAGCTGGACCTGTAAGAAAATACTGGTTAATGATTAAACAGGGGCCTGGTGAGAAAAAGAAGCAAACAAAGGATTTTGAAGCCTTGAGGTATAGTAGCCATGGAATCCCAGAATCTGAATTGCTGTACACAGACTGAATGTTCCAGTTAAGCTTCTGAAGTTGGAAGGATTTAAAAGTCTTCAAAAGGTGAGTTTTGCTTCCTTTTTGTAGAAACAGAATATTTGGCTCCATCAAATGTAAAGATTAATGTACTTGGATACTTCATCTGGAATTTTATATTTTTATCAATAAGAAATTTGCAGTAAGGGCTAATGCTTGTCTGGCTTGTCTGATTTGCATTGGTAGATCTTGACCCATAGAAACTCTGTTATTTTGCCACATTACAAAACCTCCTTTCTTTTTCATAGTTAGAATTATTTTATTTACATCCTGGTAATTCAGAATTTTGACATAAACCGGTCTAGGAATATTTGATGCTTGTGATTCCTGAGAGCTCTGTGTGCTCTTTCTATGACTATTTGCTTAGCCATACCGAGTCCTCGAACAATATTTCCAGTATCTGTGTAATGGTAGGCATTAGATCATTATATTGAATATTTTCGGATTCCTCTAATAATTATGTTGTTTCTTCTGGATCTTGCCTCTAAATCCAGGATCTTGGTCTGCATAGTTTGAATGTCCAGCTCATGAATATCTGTTTTTTTTGTAAGAAATGTTATTCTGTCCTCATTATCAGATATTCTAGCCTCAGATTTATCTATTCTGTCGAGAATTTGACTGCATGTGGCATTAAAAGCAAGTATCTGGTTTGAAAGTGCATTTAAAGATTCTTGTATGGGTAACAGTGCTGTTTTAATGTCCTCCATGTTAGCTAGCTGATCCGGTTGGTTTGTTCCTCCTCTTTTAAAAGATCTTGTGGTTTTACAGTTTTCTGTCTTTTAAATGTAGAGTCTTTCTATGGTGACATCAGCATTGATAATTTAGTTTTAGTTGTTGTTGTGTCCATATTTTTGTCCAGTTTTGACATCTTGAAACAGAAATCAGATAGATCCTTTGTTTATAGCTCTATTCAGAGTCAGGCAGACAATCAGCTTTAATCCTGTGAAATTAATTAGTTTTTCCTTCGTTCTTTTGATTCTCAGTCGTAGTTTGGTTGTAGTAGAATAGTTATATCCGGTAATTAATGCAAAAAGACTTGTAGTATATCCTCAGGGTTACTTATTCTTGCGAGTAACTGGAGAGCTGTAGATGTACAGTGTCTACAGAAAGGCGGCCATCTTTGTCTCCCCTAAATAGTATTTTCTGAAATATTAATTGTGACAAATTCTAATGTGACACATAAAATGTAACACCACTGTCTGAATGCATATCAGTTGTATAATAAACATAACTTGTAATAATTTTAGAAGCTGTCTGAGGGATTTGTACCCTTTACACTGCATATCTTTTGAATGAAAGTCTAAAGACAACAAGATCATGCCAAATGAGTCTGAATGTATTTTACATCCAAATATTACACAAATTGTCCATTGAACAACTTACAAAAAGCATTATAAAAACTTGTTATCCTTAAACAGGTCACTGAGAATACAGATCCTTTTCATATTGAGTCAGTACTTATACGACTTGTGTTAAGAATCATCAATGAAGAAATATCCATAACAGCAAGAGGTCATAGAATGTATGGATGCTGTTCAAATCTGTACATATACAACAGAGTGCATGGATATACCCGTAAAACATACAGATGATTTTGATTTGTAAATCTGTCTTTGTCTACTGTTCACTTTTACTATGTAAATCTGTCTAAACAGCAGCATATGAGAAATTAAAGCATGTCTTTAATGCAGATGGTAACACCTGTATGCATAAAGATAATTCAAACAGAACTTAAGTTATAAGCAATTGTCTTAAAATACACAGTTTCAATGAAAATAGCTCTAAAAAGGTGCATTTGAGAATGAGTAATGTTAACAGAAGTTATATTCCACAAAAAGGAAAGGCTGGAAGGTGGTCATTTACCTTATCAGCTACCTATGACTCAAGTAGCACTGAAAGTGAGAGCACCTAATGTGCACCCATCTTTAAATACCATTCACACCACGCATAATTAATGAGGTTCATTAAAATTCCAGGTTTTGGAATCCCACTTGTGGATATCAGCATAAGTTCTTGAAATTTCTCATGTTAGCTTGGAGTAATGGAAAGGTGCTCTGCGCAAGTACCCAATAGTTATAGATAAATGGTATCATTTGTAGCATGTGCCCATTATCTTGCAATAATCTGATAGCATAACATAAGTCCACTTTTAAATACTGATTCTAATGCATTTACAGATCAGATCATTGCTACCTGTGAACTGAGCTGGACTTCAGTGAACACTTTTTGATTTTTCCATTTCAAATACATTTTCCATTAAAGTAACAAGATGGCTACTTCCGGGATGCTGCAATGTGTCTGGCCACCCAACTGGACTGAGTAGGAGACCACACAGATGCTGACTGTCTATGCTGGAGTAGGACATCAGATGAGAGCCAATCCAAGGAACTTTTGGCTGCAAGGGAGCACCAATGACATACAGTGATCTGTTGAACTGGATTGCCGGTTCGTAACTGCCCCAATGGTCTGTACTGGAGTGATGCAAAGGAGGTTTGATGGAGGGTCCATGAGGTGCAGAGGCAGCTCTTGGATCCCTACAGTAAGTGTCACTATCCTATGTATAGCTGTGCATTCCTACAGAATTTAAAGATATAGCTGTGTCCCAAATGCATAACATAGATGATTCTTATAACATTAAGTAGCTGTTCTGACAATTAACTCATCTGGAGAATTGAAAAGACCTGCCCTGGGATTCATGAAGCTTGCACCAGGCACAGGCGTAGTGTAGGCGGTATAATGCCAAACATGGCCGCCGAGTGATTTGGGTATGATCCAATTCCATGTGCACTACCGGTGTGCGCCAGATCTGCGCAGCCCTCGGCTTAGGTATGCTAATCACCCCATGCACAGTGCCACACTATGCAAATGAAGGTACATAGTGATTCCTGAAGTGGTGCAGGTGTAGCGTAAGCCCACAGAAATGTAAACCAAAAAACACGGTTTACATTTTTCCAAACAGAACATCGGAGCTATGAAAGTGGACCAGACTCATGTATTACAAAGTTAACATATGCCAATGGCTAAATATACAGCCAATGGCATAAGAAAAGATGCACAACACATAAAAAACAACATTTAATGCCATGTCCACAGTAACGCAAAGTACGACCGCAGGGCATGTGTGCACAAACGGGAACACAAAGAAAATATATACAAATGTCATAAAATCACAATGTAATACAAATCATGATTTCACCATAATACTCAATGGTATGCATGGTACACCACAACCAAGCTGCAGGGGTTTCTAAGGGTCTGTGACAGTGTTCGGCCTGGTAACTAGGAATTAGTAGTCAATGCCATGCAAATGAGGCAGGTAATAGTGAATCGCAAACGTCCCGCCGGACTAAGGATGTACCATACGGCGCAGAGCTACAACACTGAGGAGTGGCTTAGAGTTATACATGACATCAGCAGTGGGGTGTGCCACCGTAGCTGTAAGCACATTGGAGCAATGCAAATCCATCCTGGCCTTTGCTAAGCAAAGCCGCAGGACAGGGTTGGGGAGGTAGGTATAGCATAGTTTAGCTGAGAGCACATATGGTGCCCGAAAGCGCATTTGTACAGGGAGGAAAAAGTGCCCGAAACCCGGTAAGTGGATGCACGCGCTGCGCACCATAGCTCAAACAGGAAGGTCAGGGGAAGAAAATAAGGAAATGCCGCAGTAGGGTAATTGGAGTACAACTGAGCAATTAACACCTATTAACTCACAGCAGGCAATCGACGGCAGCTGACAAGTCTGCTCGCAGAAATCTGCAAAACAGAATAGGGGAGGTGTCGGATTGCAAAAAAAAGAGAATTGTCTTAGCAGAGCAGAGCAAAGCAAACCTGCAGTAGACCGGCCATGAACACATTATGCAAGAAAAGCCAGGTGTAGGAAAGTACAAATGAAAGCAGGCTGCTGGATGCATGCCAGAAAATGGGAGGTGAAATGTTAAGAAATGTAAAGGGAAGGGCAAGAGGTAATCCACGGCAGCCAAATGTAGTTCAACACCAAAGGAACCACAATAGTATTTCCTGTCATAAAACACATAAGATACCCTGTAGCTACGATCGTACATACACACCCTATGACATCATCGGTGTTCACAGCACAATAGTATAAAGTGTGAAAGCACCCCACACATACCTGTGTATTCCCAAACACTGCACCATAGGTGCAAACATATGGGGAACTTTTACAATGTACATGTTGGGAGCTGCCATAGCTGTGATTCATCACCATGTGTTAGAGACTGACAGTGTTGTGGAGGATGATGCTGACAACCACCGCAGGCCCCGGAGGAGGAGAAGAGTGTTCAGACCAAGGGTAACCTACCAGGTGCTGCATGATCTGGAGATAGTAGAGCATTACAGGGTGGACAAGGACATCTTACAGCAAATAGCTGAGCTGTGCCGGCCATGCCTGAGATCCAGAAACAACAGAGGGGAACCCATCCCAGTGGACACGAAGGTATGTGTAAGCTTGCGAATACTAGCCACAGGTACCTTTCAAAGGCCTACTGGAGATATAATGGGGATGTCACAGGCATCAGCATCCAGTGTACTACACCAGTTCCTGGATGCCATGTTACCACATGCCAATAAGCATATATACTTCCCCCGAACTCAGGAGGAGTTGGCCAGCAATATGCATCTCTTCCAGAATGTGGCACACTACCCAGAGGCACTGGGTGCGATAGACTGCATGCACATGCATATCAAGTCACCACCTGGTGAGCATGGTAGGCGCTACATAAACTGCAAGAGATACCACTCCATCAACTGCCAGATCATGTGCAATGCCCAGGGCATTATCATGGATCTGTGTGCTGGCAGCCCTGGAAGCTACCATGACTCCCACATCTGGCATGCGTCACAGCTGTATCAGGTATTTGTCAGGGGGGACATCCCACATGGCCACCTTGTGGGGGATGCTGGCTATGCACTGGAGCCATGGATGATGACTCCCATCAGAAATGCACACACACCCATGCAAGAATGCCTTAATGAGGCACACGCACAAACCAGAATCATCATAGAGTATGTGTTCAGGATGCTGAAATCATGGTTCCGTTGCTTGGACATATCTGGTGGAGCCTTGCATTACTCTCCAGGCACGTGTGCCCACATCCTCATAGTATATGCCATGCTACATAATATGATCCTGCGGAAACAGCTGCAGCAGGGACAAAATGGTGAAGGCCCTCATAGCCCACCGCAGTTACCAAGGCCATCACAGGCACAGAGGGATTCAGACCACAAACACCCTGTGCCAGCCCCAGTAGGCAGAGGGAGGTGTGCCCAATATGCCTATGCCTTGGCAAAGAGGGAACGTATAGCACATACTCTGACAGTGTAGGCCACTACGGACTGACACACCTCTCCACCTGTAGACACAGTAAAATGGATGGCACACATACACACGACCACCTGTAAATTGTAATGTATAGGTGGCCTACTGTGTGAATCCCACATAGGCAGCCCTCAACCATTGTACACACAACAGCTATTGGAACAAGGAATGTCAACACCTGAACAGTACACGCACCTATCAGCATATGTTGGTACTGTGTGTATAGGTTCCTAGGTACATCGGTAGGTACACGCCTGATTGTCAGAGGCCATTCATCAATCGAGGCAAACAGTGTCTGCTGTCATCACCACATCGAGTAACCAACTGTCCTCAGTGGAGCAGAGCCAATTGTGGGATCCATGTGTGTAATCACTGTTCCCCACACACTCTGCATTGATTCCCTGGTGCATTAATGAGGGACTCCATATAATGTAATCATGGATGTAGTGGTGAAGCATGGGGTGTACCCATGACAGG
Organism: Protopterus annectens; assembly: GCF_019279795.1. NCBI lineage: Eukaryota > Metazoa > Chordata > Ceratodontiformes > Protopteridae > Protopterus > Protopterus annectens. Next base: position 80,564,485 of record NC_056727.1, on the reverse strand, counting down.
TATCTGTCACCCCAGCATGCTCCACCTACGGTTGTGTGAAGGTGTAGCACATTATAGTGTGTGGCTCACTGTGACATACATACCCAATGCTGAAGCACATCCATTAAATATCACTTGGACATACCATTAATAGGTCTCATCCATATGTAAACTGAATTACCCATTTGATTGCAGTATGGAGTAACAGCTGTAGTATAGTCCACATACAAAATGCCATAACACGTGTACAAATCTCAGATGCCAAAGTGGTAAATGCAGTGACTGTCGTGCATGTTCCCGGTCCCACGTCCTGCAAGAAATGTAACGTAATCCTGAAGGAACGAATAATGCATGTTGGATGCAGGTCATCAGATCATGTTTAGCACATGTTAGCGGGAATATGCATTGCCCAGTGCTGGTAAGTGTCATTTAAATATGACTATACGGATATGTGTGAAACAGGGCTAAGCTTCCCTGAATACGGCGCAGATCACGGTCAATGATGTCCAGAACAGGTGAAACCAGCATTATTCACCCCTGTACTAATAGTGCCTGCTCTGAAGGGTAAAATGACCACTGCCAGGAATAGAACATGCAGTCATTTACACAATCATCTAACACTAAGCTACCCAAGATGTACCAACCGCAGATGTGTAATGTGACAGGTTCAAACACAAATGTGCGGAGTCCAGGTAACAGTATACACTGACATGTACACAATGAAAGGTGTATTCTGCCTGTCACTCTCCCTGTCATATATACATATATATATATATATATATATATATATATATATATATATATATATATATGGGTCTACCTGACAAGCCATTTGATCGACATTTATTTGGTCGACAATTCATTTGGTCGACAAGCAGTTTTATGTGGGGGGCTTTGCCCCCCACACCCCTCAATGTGGGGGGCTGTGCCCCCCACCCACCCTAACTATATATATCAACTCCAGGGTTGCACAACATTGAGGATGGGGGCAAATCTGCCTGTCGACCAAATGAATTGTCGACCAAATAGATGTCGATCAAATGGCTTGTCGACCATGTCAGGTAGACCCATATATATATATATATATATATATATATATATATATATATATATATATATACATATACATAATAGAGATAGAAAGGGTGATAGAGAGATATATATGTTGATATATATGGATTCACCTATATCTGCAAATATGTAGATAGATCAACGACATGTACACAACCATGGAGGTACAAATAAATAGGATACTGCCAACTATGGAATGTGTCACATACTGACACACGTAATCACGAGGCTGAAAGACCGAAAGAACACAGTACCGGAACACTAGAACCACGTGTAATATTATCACGATATTAAGGGACATTTAGTTATCGCTTCCGGTGTTGCGGTCCACGTAGGTACTGTGTTCAACTGTGTTTGTGATTGCCATAGCCTGTGTATGTGTGTGTTGAGGGTGCCGTGTGCATTTCCGTGGGACTGTAATGCATGTGTGTGTGTGTTTGCATTGTGTGTCTGTTAGTGCTAACTCGGAGGTAGATCATTACGGTAGGTGTGGTTATAGCTGGCCGTAGGCATATGGTTACCACCTGTCCCACTTTAAGAGAGACAGCCCCTCCCTGGGCAGTTATGTCCTGACAAAAAATATTAAAAAGGGCAAATGTCCGAGATTGTAGGACATAATTATGTCCCATATATTATGTAATAGTTGCATTAAATAGTTATGCCTGTATCTAAAAAACGTAAATGTTACATGAAACATGATAAGTAGCTAAAATGCTACAAGAATAAGTATGTATTCAGGATAAAAGTATGTGCTATCCTGTGTACTGACCGTGGGTATGTGTCGGCCTGTAAACACCGATGTGCATCCTGCAAATGTCCCACTATGGCCATTTGAAAAGTTGGCAACCCATGTCAAAGAGGTTCAGTCACCAACACAACTGCAATGAGTGCAAATATCTGTGACAGAAATACACGCGACAGCTGTCATTTAGTAACATTCCTTTACATATCGCTGTATTTCCAGAGGTATGGAAGTATCAACCTCACCTGCATACTATATAGAAACCAATTAACAATGGCCCAATGTATAAGCCCGTAACAACCATAGTTTCAGTCTACTAACTGATAGTTTTTCAATTAGGGAAGGAGCCCACACACATATATGGAATAAGAGAAATGCAGTCCCCACAAACCTGTATATGCTATGTACACCCACCTACATCTCCCACACACGAAACAATGGCAATACAGACTATAATAATATCACAAACATCCACTCACTCAATTACATCTGCAGAAGCGTTAACATACCTTGTGAGAGACACATTTGTAAAGGCGCCATGTGAAATCGTAACTGTTGTATAATGGAACAGACAGTGATGTTACAGGTTTTGTTTGCAATAGTCCCTTATCAGATGGTTGAGATGACAGGTACACTCACATGTAGAACCACATACTCTAGCCGTCACACACAATCCACGGGGGACATGAATCCAAAATATCCATGCCTCTACAAATAGCAGTTGCAATTCCACACAACAAAACACATACGTCTCCCCAAAGGTAGGGCAAAAGGGCAACGCCCAAGTGGAGAATTCAATTATACCCCACTGTTGCCACGTAATTGGTGAATAGAGTAGCTGCACAGCTGATGTGCATGTAATAATTTACTCAGGAACACCAATTGGCGGCAGGAAACCACATGTTACAGGCATCGACGTATATAAGGATGACTTGCCAGACATTCAAACCGTATGCTCATACCATAGAACTGTTTAAACAGTAAAGGTGTAAGAGAGATATTTACAAAAGTTTGGAACGTTAACAAGGTATGTAGAACACTCAGTATGTTAGTGTATGTATAGCCTGTTTTGTATCAATTAAAATGTCCGCAATGCATAAAGTGGGAAAAGGTATTATGTAGTGATGTCTTGCTGAGCATAGTAACGCTTGTAGAAATTGTGTGTCCTGCTGTGAGCCACAAGGTAAACATCACAGACACCACAAGGGATGCTACATGAGGGCTTTAAACAGAACAATTCCACACCACCTGCTGTCAGTGGTAGGGTATCTCCAACAAGTACATGCCATAGCAGGGGATAGTATATGTTGATATACTGTCACAGTAGGCATGTGTATGGGCATATAATGACAGTAACATGCCTAAGGTGGTCCTGCTGTGCAAGTATGCTTTGCATTATGGGATAGGGAGTGAGAGGGTGTAAAGTTAGCATTGAACCCATCCACCAGAATGTTGCCAACATCACCCGGTTCTGTAATGTTCCTAAGTAACCGTCGTATGTCAGAGCAGATGTGGGTATTGCCATTGATTACTGACATACCTCCATAATGCTTTGTGCTACACCCTGGAATGTGTCGCAGTAATGTTTACGTAGCTAGGTTTGGAGGATGTGATAAGGGATCCCGGAGCCCTACTGAGGCTGACCAGTGAGCTACCCCAACCATGGGATTGTACTCCACTTTGCAACAGCCTCCACCTTTTGTTGTACATTATGTCCATGGAACTGGACTCCCAGAGTGGTGTCCATTATCTGGTGGGTACCTTCATGGCTCTGTTTGGAATAGCATGATCCATGCAGTCATGTAAGTGCTAATGAAGTGCACTGAGGTATGTTTCAGCTTTTATGTGCATTGTCCATCTGCATGGGTGTCATGACATTTGTCATAAGACATCTGTAGTAGGCATTGTACTAATCTTGTACTGTGTATGCTGTGAAGGGTGTGGTGCTGGGATGTGGATAACAAGGGTGATTAGCATATGTTCGGAAACTACCAACGAGGGGATAACCACAGGTGTGGCACACCAGTGACATGTTGGTAATTTCCAAGTCTAGGATATTGTTGGTCTTGGTGGTGGTGTGTATGGGTTGATCCAGCCGAGTGGAGGTTATGAATCCTGGACAGCGTTGGACTAATGTGTCAGTACATGAGTAGCTATCCCAGTTAAGTGTGGGGTAGTGTCATTCGCACATCAGTAGTACCTGTCTGAACCCTACTGTCCAGTACACCAAGAACTGAGGGCCGGTAACCGTGGGGTATGTTGTTGAATCCGTAGCATGTTACAATGTGTATAGCAGTTCTGGCCACAGTTAGTTGCACTTGGATCACCTCTGATGCATTGTGCTAAGTAACCAGCCAGGAGGTGGGTACAACATAGTGAAATATGGACACACCTCAGCCGTGGGTGTTCCGGTCCAGGTTACATGACTAAAAGGTGTGATCTGCATATAACCTGTCAGTGCAGGTGTACTCTGCGGAGCCTAGAGGCAGGTCCCAGTCACTGCAGAGATATTGAAGTGGTCCATTATAAGGAGTGCCGTGCCTGCGTGTGTCAGAGATGATGTGAAGCATTGAGTCACATGACCCCATGTTTTGCTTGCCTGTTCCTGTTCTGGTGGTGAACGTTATTGAAAACTGTGCAAGACAGGCAGTATAGGAGCAGCAAGAGCCTTACATGTTATCTGTACTCCCAGGGCTGACAGGTGCAGGTCATCTGTGCCAAAGCATCGTGTTTTGTTGACCATGTCATTCAAAGCGGACAGATACTGGATGCCAGTGGAATGACAGCAGAAGCATAGGCAACTGTTGAAGTGAAACAGTCAGTTGTTGTACAGTGGTATCTAGTCTGGATGAATGCAGAATGCTCCCCAGGGCTTGGCCGATACCTTCTGGGCTACAAGACCGGAGAGTTATTGCATGTCCCTGCACATGTAGTCTGGGAAGTTACATCTCAAGGCAATCACACTAACATGGAGAATGACAGTCAAATTGTACCTGGTGAGGTGTGGCATGGGTGCATAGATTATATTGTAGAACCAGTTACCCGACAGCTAGATGTAAGCTACTATCGCCTTGTGTAGCCTGCTGAGTTGGACATCAGTGTGACCGCCTACAGAGTCACCTATGACTGGTGTGTTGGGTATGTTATAACACCCTATTGGCTGTATTTGATGGGCACACATGAGTCTCTGGACTATAAGTAATTGTTGTGTTTGGTGATGGGGGCTGCCTCTGGTGCCTACACAGAGTATGGAGAGGTTCTGCAAATGTCGTACTCATACTATGTGTGGCCTATGGTGGTGGAGATCTTGTGAGACTATGTGATGAATGGGGTGTGTTGCAAATGTTACACATCCCCACATGAATGTCAGGTACAGTCTGGGTTGGTGAGAGCATTACCCCCAGCATGGCTACATATGTGCATCTCCCACAGGCTGTAGTGTCGTATGTTGGGAGGTGAGCATTGACTGTGTACATGAGACAATTGCTCTGTTGCCACATGTTCACCAGATTCATCATTTAGACAGGCAATAGCACTGGTACGTGACAGTTGGACATGCCTGTATATTCAATCATGTCTCACAAGATATGTGAGTTACGTGTGTACAACAGTTGTTGTACTGTAAGCAAGCTGGAAATGTAAGGACAGACAGTGTACTTGTAAGAAATTAGTTGGAATGGGTGCTATAGTAATTAGTAGCTCATGAAGTGCTCACAAGTTCTGAACAAGTGCTGAGCATGAATATGCAATACAGATAGGGTGATGGATAATATCAACCAACTGCAACCCAAAAGTTTAGACGACAGTAATAATTGGAGGCACTGCACTATTACCCTGTTGAGTATGGTCTGCAAATCTATGAACCTTTATCATCGTAGATGTTAGCAGTACAGAAGTAGATGACAGTACGGATGATTTCACACTGCATAGCATACCTGTGACAGGTCATAGGACATCATCACCCATACCGTGTTCCAGCTACACTGAGTATACTAGATGTACCTTCATATGTTACGGGAGTGTTCTACCAGTGGCCTGTTGACAGAATCAACACTACAAAAGGTGTCAGAGTGACATGTGCATATCACACCAGTGGCAGCTACAGTAAAACAGGGTTAATGTTTTGTACTCCCCCCTCATTGTAGCCCATACCACACAGACATATGGGAGGCATCTGTGTATGTAAGGATGTGAATGGCCATGACCTAGGAGCAATAGCTGTGTCAGTGTTGAGGACAACATACAGAATGGGCTTTGTGGGTGAGGTGTGTGACATATGTGCACAATCTGACAGCTGATAATAGCATTGTCACCGCTAGGTGAATAACCCTGAACCCATTAACTACCACCTGGGCAGCGGTCAACATTATGGACACTGTGTAAGGGATGGTGATGTGCAGTTCACCTCCCTGAGTTGGTGACGTCTCCAGGCCTATTAGGTAGTCATATGAGGCACCCATGTCATGACAGGGTGCCAGCCATGAGCATGGAGATCATTGGACAGGCATACTCAGCATTCAGGTGACCAATATCGGATCACATATCACCTTTAAGGGGTATTGGGCATGCGTGGATGGGCGATATCAGCCTTCACAATCCTCACCTCCACTATGCAGCATGCTGGCTACCTTGCATAAAGACATGTGCTACACTGTGATGTTGGACATGCTACATGTACATATCCTGATCTGAAAGACATACGTCATGGACAGCCACCATCCTACTACAAGGATTGCCACATGCTGGATAGATCCCTGTACCATACATATTGCATACTCCTGCCATACCATGCAACTCTGTCCATCAAAGCTGCACATGTCATCCTTGTCATACATGGTGTGATGACAGCATGGTAGATGTATTATTAACTGTCTGGATCAGTAATGTGGCACTGATGCACCTCGCAGTGGCAAAATGGCTGTTGGATTCAGCTAGGAAACCTTGCCCGTACATGCTATAGTTGATAACCATCCCTGCAAATGACGTCCGGCTAGCCATTGTCCCATGTCTATCACACGTGCAACACAGGCGATCCGTGGCAGGATGTTGAACTGCTGTACAGTGCCGTGTAGATGTATATGGCAAAACACATGCATGTAAAGGTTCCGTGTGTATGTGTGCATTGTCACTGCTCATGTCCATTAAGGCAGTGTATGTGTTGATATGTGACATATGCACAGCATCAAGGTCAACAGCATCACTGTGGACACATCCAGGCATGTGCTGATAGGTAAGAACACCAGTACAGGCAAACAGATATGCACACATCAAGACAGCATTCAGATGGAGTATGAACAATGTAATGAGGTGACACACATATATGGTGATGATATCCAATGCATAACAGGTGTTACATGTGTGACACAAACATGTCAGTCATGTCAGTGTCATGATGATTTGCAAAGATGACTGTGCAGATGTACTAGATTTAATACAAATGTATGTGCAGCTGTATCTCTGTACATCTCTGTGATACTGTGACCTGTCACCATCATTATGTCTTCCAGATAATGCCTCGTTCACACCTTCCAGCGTACAGCCACCAGGAGGATGATGCCCTCATCCCGTACCTGCATGAGAAATACGAGGTGTTGTTCAGCCATGTGCCACAGCATGCCCAGCAGCGTGACAACTTGTGGCAGGACCTTCGCCGGAGGGTTACTGATGTGGGTGGCCATAACCGCACCTACCAGCAGGTGCGCAGACACTGCACGGACTTGATATGACATGCTAAACAGCGTGCCACTGCAATCACCAGGGAACAAGTTGGAACAGGTGGTGGGCCACTAACCCAGCCCCCACTCACACACACCAAGGAGCTACTGGCCAGCCTGGGGACACCCTCAGAACAGCATCCACAAACACTAGCTGCCATCATGGAGGTGGGTGTCTCACAACCAATGAGCCTGGAGTTGCCTGGTAAGTCACTACTGCACATATGACTATTATATCCCATTTAGTTGCATGTGTAACTGTACAATATGTAATGTAACATCATATGCAATGCATGTTTACACACATGCTGCATACTACAGTATGCTACCCTGTGTATGCACACATGTGCATACTATATGCTATTGTACAGGTGAATGTGTTAACATGGACAGTGCACCCTGTGGCTGTCATACAGTCATGGATAATGTTCAAACTGCTGTGTCACCCCTATACAGGTACCTCTGGCGTGTTGCACAGACATCAGTCCATTGCAGATGAGACTGTCATCAGTATCAGGCATGGTAATGCATATATCTATTCACCATGTGGCCAGTTAACACATGTACACATGATGTATGGTCCAGTCACGATATACAGGTCGCATCTCCCATCATTCACACTGGCTACCCATGTGCAATATATACAAACAAAGTGAAACACTGACATGAAACCACAGTATCTGTCATTGCTACATGTGTGGACAGCTGTGCATACAATGGTGGAGGTTTTGTTCAATGTAGGCATATGAACTATACATTGGAACAACACATGTGTGGTACGCAAACAGTACCACACAGTGAGCTGGGATATGGGCAGCCCACAGGAGTCACTATTGTGTTATATGCCCCTGCAATGGGTGCACACATTGTGATGTGCCATGTGACATGTCCCAGATATGTAGTGTTCTGGCTGCAATATTGTCACACTATCCCATAATACATACCCTACATACCAAACATACAACCCATTGTCTGCATAGCCCTGTGGACGGTGACATATCTGACATCTATGGGTGTATGTCATATGGGACTACACAGACGTGTGAGATAGACAGCCATCACAAACATTTGGCCAACACATGTTCACACATGGTCATGGAGGATGGCCAGAGGCATGTAGCCACACAGTAGATGTGATGTGTATACACCCTGTTGCACATTGTCCACACATGGTTCAACTTTAGCCTTAGTTGACTGATTATACAGTTGATGTGGTACACTGGACATCCTAAAAGCCTGTTCACAGCTAGTGGAGCTGTCATGTAAGTCGACCATATAAGATGTGTTGAACATCACGACTGTGTCATAGCATGACAGTAGTCACCTGTACAGCTTCCTCAGACATTGACACCATATCAGGCCACAGATACCATACATTTCCCTTGCTGCTGTAGGACATCACCGTCAGCCGTGCACCTCATATGTGTCGTACAGCAATGTCATGTGAGACATGGTTTATTGACAAGTCTGCCATGTGTGGACATGGTTGCCAGGCAGCTAAGACTCTGTAGTAGTTGTGAAAGGGTGTCATCCGTAGGTCTTCCAGTGACCTGTCTCATGACACAGCATGGTTTGGTGTGTATACACCTCAGCAACGTGAGTCACAATCCACAGTTATGTCATGTTTATGCATGCAGTTATGGCTATGCAATGTGTGCATATTACACACTGTATAGCAATATAGATGCCTCATGATGCCATGCAATGGCACAGTGTCTGTACTTCACACTGTATAGCAATGTAGACACCTCACACTACCCTTCCATGCTCATGCACATTTGCTAAATGTGCATTCTATCTGTAGGGCATACAGACAGCACTGCAATGTGATATCCATTACAATGCTGTACATGTGTCAGGACACCATTGTGTCAGACATGAATGCATGTCAATGCACACATCAGCAGATTACATGTCAAGGTCACTTCAGCCATGTGTACTGTTAACCTGTGCTGGTCCACATGGTGTATCACAGGAATGCATGCTTACTACCATGATTGTGTGAACTGTATGGCTACTGATATGACACCTGCTTGCTGTTGTGTGCAACCCAGGGAGGTATGCTAACTACCACTATTAATGTCTGAGCTGCATGCCGTCTGTCAAATCACATGCATGGTGTGTCTATATGTGTATGTCTCTGTGTGTGTGCCTGTCTGTGTGTGTGTCTGTGTGTGTGTATTGTAATGTAGAGTCTTTCTTTGCATTCACAGGTGATGTAGGTGCATTACCCTCCTGCTTTCCGTCTGATGTTAGTGTCCCCACAGATACTAGCAGTGATGAACATATGCATGAGGTACAGGCAGGGTTGTCAGGGGCTGAATCTGTGCCTATGGTTGCCATCCCAGCTATGTTCCCCTCTTCCCTGCACACAGTTCTCATGCCAACACATACCCCATCACCAGTGGCCATAGAGGAAAAACAGTCAGCGTGTGTTAGCTTGGAACAGGAATGTGTGGTGGCTACAGAAGGTGTGTCTCCACACCATGGTGTCAGTGTAATGACTGCAGATGTGCCACACAGGCATGTGGCCAGTGCTGCTCGTAGGAGGACCTCTGGCAGACATGCACCTGCAGGACAGAGTGCAGCAGCTGGTGTCAACAGACGCATGTTCCAGACTGTAATGGCGGCACAGGCACGTGCTGAACGGCAGAACAGAGAAGGACAGAGGCTTCAGAGTGCTGCTATCTGTACTCTAAACGACAACATCCAGGCAATGGCAAATGCTCAACAGCAGATTGCTGATTTTCTGGACAGGCAATTGGGTGACATGGTTGGAATCCTTGACCGTGGCATGGCAATCTGTGAGCGTGAGCTGTCTGTGCTGGAACATCTGGTAGGAGTGAGGTGTAGGCCACATGGACATAGGCCAGCTACACCACCTAGTGCAGGTCAACGTGAACGAGCCACCTCACATGCCTGCTCCCATAGTGCTGATAACAGTAGCAGTGCAGCTAGTGCTTTGCTGTCCACACCAGGACACAGCAGGCCATGTGGACATGGCCTTGCATGTTCCCAGTGGGGACATGGTTCCAGTGGACATGTGTCATCGGACAGTAGCCAATCTGTACCTCCGCCTTGCAGGCACAGGTCACGTGGCCGTGGCCGGACACAGTGAGCTGTAAATCCTGGTCTGTACAATCTGGAGCTGTCAATAATACCCCTGTGTAGGCCTGGCAAAAGGCAGAACTGTGTGCAATCATACATGCACACAGCAAAAACATCTGTAGGGCACCGCAACACCCACATGCATAATGACCACACATGTCCAATCAGATCACCGGCCCTTACCCACACACATGATGTCATCCACTGGTGCAGCCTATGCCCCTGGCAAACATTATCACCCTGTGCATATGATGATGCCTGTGCTGCATCCCTGTCATCCACACCGTCGGTGCAGGGACATGCTCAAATGGTCTGATGCACAGGGTTAACAGAATAGTGAGAGGTGTATATTACATTAGTTGTGTACTGTTGACATGCACCAGACATACCATGTAGTACAGGTTTAAAATGCATTGTTATATGTTCACAGTATGTGTCTTGGTAACAACAGTAACAGCATGTTGTCAATGATGCCCTGGTTCCCTCCTTATGGTCTACTTGCATGTGCCAACAAGTAGCAGTGTTTGCAGTTTCCCATGAGTAAATATGGAGTACTCAGAGGCATGTATGGCAATACCAGCATGCTATACGTAGCCTCAACTTGACTGTTAGAAAGGCTACCATACACAGATGTCCACCCATCTACTGATCCAGAAGCATGTGGGCTGTTTAATAGGCTACAGTGGCTAGAGACGTGACATCCATACCAGGTCACATCACATGTATGTTGACATGGTGCGAGGGGTTTACACAGCGGTCTGGCCGATTATAATTTTAGATGCCACTTGATAGCATGAGGCCTCACTGTGTAGCAGTAATACCCTGTCACATTACAGGATGAGAACACACACAGACATACACAAAAACACACACTAACATGCCCACACTCACGGGGTCAACAACACTATAACGCACACTTGATAGTGTTGAGTTGAAAACCCCTGTCTATGTGGTAATCACCCTCACAGTACTGTGCACCCACACAACGTGACACAGAGAATGAACATGTACAGGTAGTCAGTAAGGCTGAGACCGATGGCATCAACAGGGTAGTAGACTGCATCACCATGAGGGGGTTAGGGATCCTGTCTGTTCTGTATGGTAGCATACACCCTCACTCCATGCACCAGACAACCATACATACATACATACACACACACACACACACACACACACACACACACACACACACACACACACACACACACACACACACTGTGGAGTCCACAAATGTCATTCACATATGGATAGCTGACATGTGTGTTATACACACACCACCCCTGCCTATGTCATGCTTTCCACACTGCAGTATGTACAGATCTTTACAACAGTGTACAGGGGTGTGTAACAATTGGGATGTATTCCCCACCATATGTGGCATATATGGTCACACAAGCAAACACACATGGCAGTACTGTGAATGATACACCTGCTATATGATGATACGTCTGACAGACATGCAGCAGTATTGGCTGCATTATGTGTACCAACGCTACCTTCGGCAATTGTGCTGCTATATGCACACAGGAGGATGTAAGTGTTACAGTTGTCACGTGACTTACAGTCAGTAACACCCGACCACTGTGTAGGTTTTATGTCTTCACCGTCAAGTAACAGTAACATAGCGTACTGTTTGCACATTATATGGTAGGATGGCTTGTGACACACCTGTGAGCCGTCCCCAGCAAACATCCATCTGCAAAGGTGGATCACCAGTTTATGTACACACATCCATCCATACCTGCTGTACATCCTACCGTACTGTCAGTATTTCACCATATACAGGTGTCAGTGATGGGGCTGCATTGCAACTGCATGTTGTAGTTAGGCACAGATGAATTACATACATCAGCTACTGCACATGCATGGTAGCTGCATGCACACCACTACATGTACATGTGTGTTGGTCCTACATGCCTGTCATGTAGCCATGTTTGTATGCATTGCAATTGGTGGACATGTGTGATGACATACATAACACACGGACTGTTGTATGATATGATGGGTGTCATGGGTAACTAGTACAGAGGGAATGTTTCCTCAGTCAACATTGCTACCTCATGTACTGTTAGCATTCAACAGCCATGGACCTACCTTCCATGTGCATGCGTGTGATTGCTGTAGCCACTTGTCTGCATGGAGGACAGCAAAAGCTATGCTATGTACATATGTGTTTTGTGTGTGTGTGTGTGTGTGTGTGTGTGTGTGTGTGTGTGTGTGTGTGTGTGTGTGTGTGTGTGTGGTCCATGCACATATCAACTGTGATTACATGTATGTCATATCCAAACATGTGTGTTCTTTGTTGTACAGCGACAGTCATCTGTCACAGCTGTGTAAGACCCAGGGCCCCTGTTATGTGTAGAGCCGACCGGGTTATGTACAGTGGTATCATTGCATTGCATAACACATGATGGAACGTGTCAGTACATGTGTAGTCTGCACAGTTGCTGTAGACCTGTGTACAGTCCACTGGTCATGAGTCACACGGTCTTGTGATAATGTATGGATGTGTGTTGCTGGTCCAAGGACATGGTGATGTCTGAGGGCTACATAGTAGAATGTGACGTTTACCTCTGTGATCTGCACCTGAGACATCTGTGATGGCTCTTGAGTGTGTACTGGTCAGTACATGTGAGTGGCCTTCATGTACATGGGGACAGTAACACCATACTGTGCCCTTCCGTGTTTAGAATCCATGTGCATGCAAGACAGCCCTTTGCTACTGCTAAGTGTGTGAGCATGCCCAGTATGCCATTGTGTAGATGGACACACAGTACATTCCAAACTGTGCCCTTCCATGTTTAGAATCCATGTGCATGCAAGACAGCCCTTTGCTACTGCTAAGTGTGTGAGCATGCCCAGTACGCCATTGTGTAGATGGACACACAGTACATTCCAAACAGACGTGTGATACTAAGTGTGTGAGCATGCCCAGTGACACTTTGTGTCGGTGATGTGCCTCTGTGTATGGGCATGGCCATTGACATCCTGTATAGCGATGGTGGTCATCCAGGCAACAGATGTCCATACCCCACGTCAGGATGGATGCCTACACTGAACACACTGGCTGACTGTCTTGAAGGGTGTACTGTCTGTGGCACGTCTCGTATCTATGTAGTGTTGTAATAGTGCTCCATAGATAGGCAGTTTTCCTGCTCACACCACTGCCATGTGTTTGTCTACGTCTACCTTGGGACAGTAATATGCTTTTAGACTGCTCTCGCTCTCTATACATTCCCTATTGACATCTTTGCCTTTGCAGATGATGTCATCAACCTAGAAGTATGCCTCTGGGAGTGCTGTGTTCCAGTAATCTCGGTAGCACGTTCTGTAACTGCGTAATGCTGTAATGTGATAAGGTAGTTTGATGTATGTTTGACTCCCAGCCCTGCCAAGTGTGTGTGTGTGTGTGTGTGTGTGTGTGTGTGTGTGTGTGTTTCCAGCTGCCTGAAGACAGAGTAATGCTTTTAGACGGCTCACTCCACATACATTCCCTATCGGCGTCTTTGCCTTTGCGGATGATGTCATCCACCTAGAAGTATGCCTCTGGGAGTGCTGTGTTCCAGTAATCTCGGTAGCATGTTCTGTAACTGTGTAATGCTGTAGAGTGATAAGATAGTTAGGTGTATGTTCAACTCCCAGCCCTGCCAAGTGTGTGTGTGTTTCCGGCTGCCTGGGGACAGAGTAAAGCTTTTAGATGTCTCACTCCACATACATTCCCTATCGGCATCTTTCCCGTTGCGGATGATGTCATCCACCTAGAAATATGCCTCTGGGAGTGCTGTGTCTCAGTAATCTCGATAGCGTGTTCTGTAACTGCATAATGCTGTAGTGTGATAAGGTAGTTAGGTATATGTTCGACTCCCAGCCCTGCCAAGTGTGCATCTGTGTGTGTGTGTGTTTCCAGCTGCCTGGGGACAGAGTAATGCTTTTAGATGGCTCACTCCACATACATTCCCTGTCGGCGTCTTTGCCTTTGCGGATGATGTCATCCACCTATATTTATGCCTGTTCATAGGTTTATAGGTTCATAGGTTCATACTAGGCTATCTGCCCTAGGGCATTTATAAGCCTAGCCAGAATGTGTTTGGCTTTCGCCACCCACTTTAAATTAATTTTGCTATGCCCTTTTTCGAGGTTAGTATACTGTGCCTCTGTCTAACAGTGACACAGAAGTGATACCCAGGTTAAACCTATGATCTCCCATCCACTCATCAAGATTCCTCTTGAAGAGAGTCAATGAGGGACTCTGCCTAACCTGGACTGGGATTTTATTCCAGAGTGAAGGGAGTTCTGGGTTATGAATCTGTCCCTCCAGCATGTCCTATTTATTTCAGTGCTGAAGTTCAAGTCTCTTGAGCGCGTAGCTCGATGGGATTTGGATTTTCTGAGGTGCAGCGTGTCCATTAATTCCGGGTTGGACATGGCTTTATACATCAGGCACAGATCGCCCCTGAACAGGTGGTATGCCACTGAGTAGAGCTGGAGTTTCTTTAACCGGGCAACATATGGCATCTGTTTGAGCCCTTTGTCCTCTTGTTGAGGCACTTTTGGGGTCTTTACAGTTGCTCCAGGTGTCTGGTAAGGTACATCCCAAAAGGGGCATTGTACTCAATTATGGGCCTGATGAGGGATGACTAAAGAGGCTGTGGGACTGCGGTGATGCTGGAGCTCAGTAGCGCATTCTGTTACTGCATAATGCTGTAGTGAGGTAGACCAGACAGGTAGGTGCTATTCCAAGGCATGGCAGGTGTGTGTGTTTGGCAGTTATACCGTATGTGTTGGTATCTGTGGGTGGCTAGCTGCGGGATGTGTTCAGTGTGTTTTGTTGCTGACCTATATAGTGTCCACAGCCCGCATAGTCTGCCAAGACACTGGGTTGTCAACACATACATTCACCAATAGGTCTGGTGAGTAACTGTCAGCAGCCCTACTCTTACCCTTGATACAGTCTGACCCATGTGACGCAACATAACACACATGCCTTGATAGTAACAAGACTACATGATGCAGGTGGCACATGTAGTTTCCTTTTCATTCCTGTCTAATGCATTGCTGTCATGTGGTCTGTTGTTGTGATATAAATGCCATATCTACATATGTGTGTACATGTATATGTGTGTATGTGTGTATATATATATATATATATATATATATATATATATATATATATATATATAAATATATATATATATATATATATATATATATATATATATATATATATATATATATATATATATATATATATATATATATATATATATACATATATATATATATATATATATATATATATATATATATATATGATATATGTAGATGTAGAGGTGGACATAGATGTGAACATATATGTCTGGGGACATCAGCACTATTGAATGCTTGTGCCAGATGATCTGTACGTGATAACCTGGGATCTATGTATATCTGCCATGGAGTGTTGGTATTGCACATCGTCTGTAGTGTGCAGGGCCACGGGTTGTAGTCGTGTAAACACCGGTTAGTTTGTTGCTGGGAAGACCATGGGACATCGAATATGGTAATAGTAAGGCACCTGTTGCCAGTTGTGTATGGATCTGAGCGACACTTAGCAGTGGTTATTAATTTGGAGGTCCAGTATGGGTCATATTACTATTCATTAGAAGACTATACTATGCAGATGAGGTTGACTATAGTGTATCACATTTATCACCAGGGTGTGCTGCTGGTCCCTGGAGTGTATGTGTGTAGTCCGCCGGGTGCAGGTCTCAAATATAGTTGACAGCATGGGGGGGGGTCAGGCATACTGTGCATACATTGCAGTATTGTGCCTCGGGAGTGCTCCTGCCTTAGCACACCTAAGCTAGGGGTGTGTCTATACCTGCCTGGTGACATTGGGAGGGATGACAGCAGTGGTGGGGTAGGCAGGGTGTACAGGCTGCACAAACAGGTGTTGATCAGCACAATCAGCAGATGACATGGCCAGCCCGCACATGAACAGTACGTTAATGTGAGCAAGCAGTATACACACAGGTTTCTTCTGCACTCTACACCACTGGTGTATACCTGCAGGGACATTTCACGACACAGTCCAACCAAATGACACGGGCTGCAGCAGGCAACATATACCCACATGTGCAGGAGGCTGGGGCAGTGAGGATGTGTATGCTGCTGAACAATCCTTACTGGGGTGACATACGACTTTATAGACCGAGGGTGACTTACCAGGGGCTACATGGGCTAGGGATGTTGGAGCACTATGGGGTGGACAGAGACCTACAGCAGCTTGTTGACGTGTGCCTGCCACACCTGACACATCAAACAGGCCGAGGGAAGCACATCACAGTGGATACCATGGTATGTGTTGGCCTAGGTGTATTAGCCACAGGTACCTCACACAGCACAACTGGGGATATCATGGGTATGTCACAGGCATCTGCATCCAGAGTATTGCACCAGTTCACAGACACCATGTCAACACATGCTAGTGAGCACGTACATGTCCTCAACACACGTGATTAGTAGACCAGCAATATGCATCTGTTCAACCACATGGATGACTACCCTAGGGTACTGGGTGCTATAGCCTGCACACACATACACATCGTAGCACCACCCGGTGAGCAGGGTAGGGCCTACAGTCACTGCAGGGGCATACCCTCCAACAGCTAAGCCATATGCGATGGCCAGGGCATGAGATTGAATGTGTGTGCTGTCTGCCCTGGAAGCTATGATGTGTCCAATATATGGCTTCTGACACAGCTGTAGCACACCAATGCCAATATGGACATCCCCTACAGTTTCCTAGTGGGGGATGCTGGGTAAACACTGGTGTCATGGCTGATGACACCCATCAGCAATGCACACACAGCTGAACACTCACATCATACTGAGACGGATGCACAGGCAAGACATATTCGTGTGCATGTGTTTGGAATGCTCAGTTCACAGTTCTGGTATCCGGACACATCCGTTGGAGCTCTGCAGTAAACACAAGCTACATGCATACAAGTTGTTATGGTATTTGCTATGCTACACAATCTTATCCTGCAGTAACAGTTGTGGCAGGAACAGCATGGGGCAGGGCCACACAGCCCAACACCACTGCCAAGGCCTGTACAGGCACAGTGTGACTTGGTGAAGGAACTACCTGAGCAGGGCACAGTCGGCGAAAGCCCGTGCACAGTATGACCTGCCCTTGGCAAAGAGGCAACACAAGGCATATACACTGACACAGTAGGTACCCACAGATTTCCCCTCTCTGATCCGCACACAGTACAATGGATGCCAAACATGACAGTACCTGTTCTCGGCCATGTATAGGAGGTGCACTGTGTGCATCCGACATAAGCAGCAGTCCAGCACTGTCCTCAAGTCCGGAACACACCCAGGGTATGTCTATTGACCTAACAAGTGGCAGTTGTATTAGAATGTGTAGTTACCCATTGCTATGGTATGTATGTGAGCATACAAGTGATTGTGGTGGCCAAATGTTAGGGCAGCAGACAGTACACATCCATAGTGGCACCATGACCTCTGTAGCACATACAGGGGTCACAATGGTAGCCTGTAGTACACAGGGTGTCCTAACCCACTGCAGATTATGGGCTGACCATCATGTGTGTCCGTACAGTCCACACACGTTCCATGCAACTGGACAGATGTGGACCAATACAGACAAATGATATACGATGGCCTATAGATATGCCCAATGAATGACCCCAACCCCTTAAGACACACACAGACAACAGCAGGCCAGGCAGTTTGATGTAGGTTGTGTAAGCTAGGACGTCCAACACCACTGTGCTGGTAATTAAAGCTGGGAACTGACGTACCCTGGTATCCCTCCAACCAGCAATTTAGGTAGGTCCACACACTGACATGGAGTACCCGGCATACCAGTACATTAGCGGTAGATGTGTACAACTGTTGGCTGTGCCCCCCCGTCAAACCTACACATGTGAGAGACATGTGCACCACCCATGATGCTGTGTAGGACTGTGGTTGTGGTTGGATGTCCCCCAGAGCTATGCAGACATGTAGCAACTGTCAATGCCACATGACCATTAGCCACCCTGCAGACGCAGCATGACACCTGTCTGTGTAGAACACAGGGGTCAGCAACACAGTACTAACTATCTGGACATGTGACACATGCAATACAGTTGACCATACTTGGCATGCTCACACACATGACGGCATGACGGTAATGTCGGTCGACAACATGTGTAACAGTCATACTGGGCATGCTCACACACTGAAACACAGGACGGCCAGGCATGCATACACCAGTGGTCCAGACATATCTGCCAGTACATTGCTATACTGTTGGATGTCTGTGCTGTATGGTGTGTGTGTGGTCCATTGTCTGCACATATTCCATGGTCTATTGTTAATTCACATGAGCTATATGCGCAGAGTACTTCTACCATCACATGTATAGGGCGGTACTTTGTTTGCGGACAGGCCGACGCCTTTGGATACAGACTGGGTAAGGCACATTCCAGCAGGTGGGAGCAGTTGTGCGTGGGTTTGCACAGTGTTAAGCACTGCTGACCTCTGGTCACAGCACCTTATACACGTTTAGACTCCACATTTCTTTGACAGTGCACTACTGGCATACTGGTAGACAAACACGCTTATAGCCACTCACTCACCGACATTTCCACTTACATTTGTCACTCACACTGGGTGTGTGCAATCCCTTGTGATGCATATTACATCGGACTACATGACTACAGTATCGTGTATGTGTAACCATTTTGTGACAGCAGGCGTTCGACTGTACAGACTCGGTGGCCTGTCCAGTGACGTAATCATATTATATGCATGTTCCTCATATGATCTGCTCCCATCTGCCTGATACATGGGAACCAATACTCTGCAATGCTGACATGTGACTTGAGTTTGTTAACGCAGCTGTTCGCTGAGTCATGCTACCGCATACTTACTGCACGTTGTCCACCTTTCTGATTGCACGACGGTAGACTGTAGGAGTGACACCTTTCCCACTTTGCATGGGACAGTCCCTCATCATGCATATCTCATGTGACAATACCAGAACTCTCCACCAATCGGGGACACATTTCTACAGAATCAGGGACAGGTCAAGAAAAATCATGGACACTTTTACAAAAGTAGTGCTATTAACTTGAAACATTGACAGAATCAGAGCATATGACTTAATACACATATTCTGAGGTAACAGTTGTTTATAACTCTTACTTACTGTCATTAGTCAGTAAGTGTAATTCACCACCTTTCCTTCAACAGTCACTAATTTTAGGAGGGATTAAGAGGGACAGAGTTAAACTTTCAGTCAAACTCAGGGATGTACCTGACATTCAGGGATGGTTGAGTGGTATAGACAATACTCTAGCCATTGCAACTGTCCTGATTAGGGGACATTCTCATGTTGTACGTGTCTGTACTGGTTGCTTGTTACAGGTCTTGTATATGTGACATGTGAATATGTCATATGTAGTAGCATAAGCAACTTTATTGCTGCTAGACTACGCTTTGATTTGTTCTGATATGTATATTTCTGTACTATGCATGGCTGTAGGTATGTTCTGCCCTGGTACATCTGACATTTCTACAGAGCAGGTTCCTCTTTGGCCATTCAGAATGGTGGCAGCCCTATAGACCCTATATGTAGAGCTAGCACATGTGTCAAGGCAACATACCCACAGCCAGTAGTAAACGGACGACTTCCACAGTTTGCATACGTTAAGGTTATTCATGTAGCATTATAATTGATAATACTGTTTCCTATTACATGTAGCTGTTACTGATACAACAAATTGATGTCTGACACCACTACACACACTATATAGCCTCCATTCCCAAACTCACAGGCCATGTGCCATAACTGTCATTTTGCAGGACACAACTACCCAGACGGGTGTGTCCCTCGCAGGCGTACGGGTGTTGAACCGCTTCTATTATGCTATCATCTACCTAAGATGGTCAGCAAATTATGCCCTTTCTGTCAGTAGCAGAACTCACATACCAATGGGTGTGAATGAACACTGTATCAGGGACAATGCATAACACCCTGTGGGACACATTTAGATGATTGGTTCTATTAACCAGACACATTCACAGTCACAGAGCATATGTATTCATTCACATTTGTCGAGGTACATGCTGTTTATGACTCATACATGTTGTCCTCTGTCATTACCTGTATTCCGCAACCTGTTCACCTAATATCACTAGTTCTGGAAGTGTTTAGTTGGACTTTGTTACATTCTGATACATAACTATGGACGTCCATGCTAATCGGGTACACGGCACTGATTTGGTCTCTATGTATTCCCCCGATGGTTTACAGACTATCCAGTAGATGTGCTTTTCAGGTTTTGGAGGTGTAGGCATATGCTATGCCCACATAGGAATATTAATTACTTCCACTGGGTGGGCCTACTACATCTCTGCCAACCAGCACCTGCACAACTAAGCCCATTAATGCATACCCATGGTCCACCTACCTGGCAGCCCTCTACAGCAGTCATGACAAATACTTACTGTGAGCGCAGCTGGGGTATGAGCACACTCCTACATATTGCCCACTCTCCCCATCTCGGGACACATGTCGTACGTTTTGTCAACCCATGTATTATCACACTTGCACAACCTACTGTTCCATGTACACCTACATCCTGCTCGTATTAATGTCAGCAGATTCACACGTACCCTGAATTTTTGGGGTCCCGCAAGGGACACCGTTATCCATGTTTAAAGTGTAGACCTTGCAGAACTCTCCCACTGGTACTTTCCTACCGGTGTTTTGGACAGCGGCAGTGTATTGATCTGTATGTCTGTCCGGCCTAGCTGGGTGATGTGCAGGGTACAACGTTTATTTATTGGACCTCCCAGTCACATATGCCCGGGCTGGAAATATGTTACCCCTAATTGCTGTGAAGTAACCTATTTATGTACATGTGTATATCTACACTGGCATATATATTTTGTTTTGTGTGTATGTGTATATATCAATACCAGTTGTTTGTGTATATCTATCTATATATATATCCGTAGTATATCCTTGTGTGTGTATATATATATATATATATATATATATATATATATATATATATATGTATATATCCGTATGAATATATATGTGTATGTAAATTAATATAGATATATGTATATATACATTTTTATCTATATATACATCTGTGTGTCTGTTAACCTATACATTTCCTGGACATGGACACTTACACATGCGTATTGGGTTTTATCTCTGCTTCAAGAGCATACTATTGCCTTAGTCATTATGACACCGACACTTCACTCCAGTGAACTTATGCTCAGTATATTGCACGTTATACAGCGGACAGATGTTGCACGTTTTTCATGTCTGGGGTGCCGCTGCTAACTGGTATATGATACAGTGTCATTCGACCTATTACTCGTATGCACAGCCTATTATTCTTGCTACTGTGTTTGTTTCTGTGCACATTCATATTACTACTGTTGATAGGATGTGTGTTTGTGTTACTGTGACTGTACGTCACCATATTGTTGTCTTCATGTAGTTGTGTCTTTCTGCTTTTCCCGGTTTGGGGTTGTCACAGCAGAACTCCGTTCCGCTCATGGGTGGCGTATAGGTTTTACGTGCCGGGCTGCCAGCCCTGACGCTCAACGTCCGACAACGATATGCCCATTCACGCATGTCTCCATACAAACGACGCTCTATCTGGGAATCGCACCTACGTACTAGCTGACCTCCACAGGCCGCTCCATTGCACCCGTTGCAACATACCCTAGCACTCCTGTGTCCATAATCACATATCCATAGTTTCTCCTGCACACCCGTGTTGAGTTTCCACGCATAACAGCCGTTATACAACTGATATTGCAGCCATAACACACCTTTACACATTGCTCTCTCATGAGCGTTGGGGCCCTATACACATTTTGTACCACCGCGTGTATTCACAGGCTCACCATCCATTCATATTTGCACATACGTGCCTTTCCTGGTGTTATGGATTACGAACGATTTGCGGGTTACAAGTGTAGGTGGTCGCAACATGTACTACATTACGTCTGTTTACAATGTTGATGTAGCACTTCAATGATGTTATGGCCACTGGTATAACCCTGCCTCTGGTGTGAAGAGCGGTGCTCTACTCACACTTGTGCAGCTTTATGTGACATATGCTGCGAGCACTTCATAATTCCTTACTTGCTCTGGATTCCCTTCAAAACCCTTATGTTTGCTTTCATCTTTCGGTGTTCTGTACACACATATATATATATATATATATATATATATATATGTAGTCATTCTTATTCAACACCTTTCCCCCAAAGGTCACTGGCTTTGTGAGTGGTTAAGAGGCTGGCCAGTTATTGTGCGAATGCTCTGACCATTGGTAGCGTTGACATTGTCATATGTACAGGTTGGGATGTATTCTGGGGACTAGGGTTGCCACCTTTTCTAATGGCCAAGATAGGACATTTTCGGAACACACATCAGATTTTACAAGCCAACACATACCCACGGTCAGTACAAAGGATACAACTTTACTTATTTGCCTACATAAAAGCCTATTGTTGTAGCGGTTTAGTTGCTTATTCTGTTTCTTGTAACATTTAGGTATTTTAGATACTGAAATAATTATTTTCTGCAACTATTACATAACATATGGGACATAATTATGTCCTACAATCCCAAGACATTTGCCATTTGTAATGTATTTTGTCAGGACACAACTGTCCAAAGAGGGACTGTCCCCTCGTAAAGTGGGACAGATGGTAACCCTACTGCGGACACCAGATTGTTTGGGCCAACACATAGCCACGGTCAGTGCAGGTTTAGAACATTCCTTTGTTTCCTAGCTGTGAGCCTTATACATTTGGCACTTTTGTTGTTTGCCTGTTTCTTCTATGAATTACGTTTATTCTATCCTGACGTGACCCCTTTAGGCAACTGTTACATGCAGTATGGTACATAGTTATTTCCTACAATTACAGGACATTTGGCATTGTATCATTGTTGGTCAGGTTACGCCTACACACACATTAATTGTCCCTCACACAGTGGATCAGGGGGTATCCTGTTTATGTCAATGCCTTCATCACCTTTATACCATGTGCCACTCTGCAAATGTGTGCAATATATTCTCTCGCTTATTCGTGTCGGGACACGTGCATCACGGGCAGATGTTTGATCCTGGGTAGTAGGTTCTGCATGACCATCTAGGGCTGGACAGTTTCGTGCACCACTACTGCACATTCCAACTTGTGTCCAGATATCTACAGAACTGGACTTTGTGTCTTCATACCCATTCTAATGTTTACACAGGTTACTTATCCCATGAGGGATATCCCAAAAATTGAACAAGACGAAAACAAGACAAATACCAACCATTCTTCTGGCATTACAAAAATGTGCTGGGGGTTTTACATGCAAGGGATACATAGTTTGCAATCCTGAAACTGCCTAGGGTGACACTACCTACTACATATGCGTAGTGGTCACTATGTGTAGATGTGGCTGCACCAACTCAGTAGGCCAAGTATGGCTGGATTTGGTGGACGTTCAGGTATGGGAGCAGGTTGTGTGCTGTGGAGGGGATGCTGGGTAGTCCATTATACATCCAGGTGTGTTGCATTTGATATGGCCAATTCCATCAGGACCAATCTGTGGGTATGTGCCGGTGACATGTCTATACATTTGTATCGCACATTTTAATATTCATATGTTTGTGGGATTGTGTTCTACAGTATGGCCTGTCTGGTTGTACTGCAGATGCGTATACATGTTTTTGTGTTTCTTTCTGCTTCACCCGGTGCTCCCTCATACACTTCCGGTTCACCTATTCTGCATACGACACAGTGTCGCCTTGGAGGATTATACCATTACCCATCCCCCCCACACACATATTCCTGACACTCCATCATCACTGCTTTGGTTGATGGCCCATGACATGGTCAAGGTAACACATTGCATAACCTACATATGTCAGGTACCTGTATGGTTGTGTGGACTACCCTGTCATGTTTGACTTTCCACATGCTATACCTCACCCACATAGGTACACGACCATACTTAACTTTCATGACAGGGTTGGTATACCCAGGTAATACCCGTTCAACTGTGACACATCCTGACAAGTTCGGCTTGGACCGCTGATGTGCGGATTTTGGCCGACTGTTCTAATCATTGGTAGGATGCCACCTTTTCTTATGTCCAGGATGGAATATATTCTGGACACATATCCGAATGTACTGCACAACACATGCCCACAGTCAACGGTACAGATAATACTGTTCCTTTCAGCCTACATGTTGCCTTATTGTTGTAGCAATTTTTATGCTCCTTCTGTTTCGTTTACATGCTTATTCTATTTCTTGTCACATTTGGTATGTGAAATATGGACATACCTATTGTATGTGACTATTACATGCGTTGTGGGATATAATTTGGTCATACGGTCGCTAGATATGTACATTTATCGTGTTTTTTGTTATGGACACATCTGCCCAGCTGTGTACCCTCCCTCACAATATGGGTCAGCTGGTGACCCTGACCATTGGGCTGGACGTACCTATTGGCGGCGCGCTAACATATGATGCATTTCACTTCCACTTGGTATAACTAGCTACACTGCATTGGACTACAGGCACACGGTTTTCAATGTCATTTGTCTGCGGGATAGGGATCCGTTATTCCCTACCATGCATTTGTGTTTGCTTCTTCATTTTGTGTTCGCAGGAACTGTCTTGCATGCTTTGCATACATTTCAGTATCCACGGACACTGACAGATGTGATTACTATTGCTTGCAAATTGTTATATGCAAGCATTTTAGGTTGCACGTCGACAGCTGACACTTCCATGCCTCCGTGCGGCACTTCGACACGCCCTATGCACTCGCTCTCCTTTCCTTTGCACGTGGCTGTGGCGGCAGCGCACCTTCATTAATATGCATTTGGTGCTACTGCGCCATCTTCACGCCGCACGGTCGACGCAAGCCAAGCTTTGCGCCGAGCTTCATGAATCCCGGGGCTGGTGTCTGCTCTCCATATAATTATGGGTTCTATTCTCTGATGTTAATTTATTTAAGAATGTTTACAATATACGTAATTCAGAACTTTGGAAACAGAAATCTGTTTTCCAAAATATGACATCATCATTTCACTCATCCAATGTACTCCTGTATCACTGACGCCTATAATGCCTAGGCCACTGATGACTATGCATTTTCATAGTTATCCATTATAGCACAAAAGTATCTCCTTTTCTACCTATATATGTCTGAATAGTAATTCATAAATAGTTTATTTACTTTCTTCCTATTAATAAAGTGAACATTCTTACTACAGTCCAATTTCTTAAGCCAATGAGAATGTCTGTCCAAATGCTTACAGATATGTTTTCATTTATGTGTTGATAGTTATTTCTTTATTTTATAATGAATGAGAAGTTTCAGACATTTCCATATTAATCCATTATCTGCAAGAATACAACTTAACACAAGCAGTACCCGTTTATTAACAAGAAACATCTGCTGCCTCTTATCTTCCCTGTAAATAAACCATCCATCTATATTTTGGTGTGTTGTGGATTCAACTCCACATAAGGTTAACATATCATTAAATTGTTATCTTGGTTTATTTCACATATACTCAAATATTCTTTTATATGTAACCGCTTATTGATAACATTTATTTTGTGTATAGTTACAAAAAACTTGGCTATTCATTGAATTCTTATGAATATGGCCATAATCCATAACAGTATGTTGACAGCAGTTCTTTAACTACAAGTTTAGTAAAGCTTGCTACAGACTGTTATATGTCTGATAAAGTGTTGTGCAATATGACATTATTTTCAGAAGTGCTATCAAGTGTTGTTTTGTAATTCAGTATTAAATTCACTTCAACAACCACTTTATCCTTATCTTTTGAGGTAGTCAGGTGGTCACAGTTACGTCTGAAATGTAGAGCAGGGAGATAACATTGGTGTATGCATTTGCTTTCTGATGTGCAATTTGCCAAGGGACATCTTTAAATGTTGTCCTTCCACATACCTTACTGCATCCCTGATGCACAGCATATTTTATGAGTTTGTTATCAGAAAATTTGTGATATACAATACTGTCCCACTGCACCGCTGTCTGAGGAATGAAGGTTTTCCATTGCTGTTAATGGCTGTTACCACAGTGCTGACATGAAATCATTTTTGCTAAGTATTTACCTACATGCCTAGCAGGTGTTACTTTTTTGAAATCCTAAGCCATGATCTATATTAGTAACCCCTCTCTAACTATGTGATAATATCACCCCAAATCTTTTCACGCATTCACAGTACACATCCTTAGTCAAGATGTATTAGCTAGGCAGACTGGTGTCAAGTTTAGAGTTTGAATGTATGATACAGCTCGAGGTTGGAGCCTCATGTCTTTCAATATGTGTTCAAAGGTGTAAAATCCCATCTGTAACATTGCAAAATATGTATGTTGATTATTTGATGTTCTTCAGAAGCAAAATTTCAATAATCTAATCTGAACAATGTATATTCCTCTTATTTGAGGGGTGCATCATTCATAGTTGCTTTTTTCTTTTTTCAGGCAAGGAAGACCGGAACCAGCATCGAGCCCTAACCATCAAGTGGATGCACAAGCTTGAGGAGTAGTGGAGGGAGTGAGGTATGTTGCATAATTTTTCTGTTTAGTTAAATGAAATGCATCTGATCCTTCTTACAAGCCTGCATTTTTATATACCCATGTATATTGCTTAGAATACCTGATTACCCATCACACACTTAACAGTATGTTTCAAATCCAAAAATGTGAAAATATAATTTAGCATCAAGCCAGGTTTTCTGCAGATAGTGTTTGAAATGTAGGCCACAACCTAAATGGCACTCAGGTTTGTGTATCTGTCACATGTATTTTGAGGTGGATGTTCTACATTCAAGTTCATAGAGCTTTGACTGCTTCTTATAATGGATGGATTGGCACATGTGAGTTTTATCTGTGAATGTGTTTCCCAAGGAACAATCTGATGTGCATAGCCTGCTTATTCACAGACTGTATGTGTCTCTGCTCTGTCAGTGTTTACACTGCATTTACAGACTGTGTGGCATGCCCTTCAGTTCAACATTGGAATCTCATCTGCTAGCAACACCTTGGGTGCTTTTGTTACATCATACTTATATCCTGTGTTTGTGGATACTTATGCAGATAGGCACTTCATTGCAACATTTCATAATCAGCAAGCATCTTCAGGATGTTTGCATTTTCCAGGCTACTAATTGCTAAATATTGTTGGTATATCATGCATACAGTTGTATGCATACAATACTGTTTGAACAACATACAGAAGATTTTCATGTGTCACAGGCTGTGATGATTAATCATTATAAGTATTTGTTGCTGTTGTATTCATTATGTTGATGTGGGTTCAGCTAATTACCATGTTGCCTGGATCAGATGTTTGTCATAAGACTTGCCTAGTTTCTACAATATTGTCACGTAAAAAGTGTCTTAATTTTAACAATGTCACTTGGTGGTGGTTTGTATGGCTCGTTGCATACCGAGACTACAACTTACATTCAAAGACAGACACATCTGCTCAGGGAAGACATGCTAGGGAAAAAGAAAGGGAGTAATGACATGCTGACAGTGACTCAGATGAACAGTTTACTGAGGCAGACAAAATTATTAGACTGTGCAGGTCCCAATAATAATATCTTCACATTTACAAGCTTTTATTTTGTCAAATTTCAGTTATGGTAATGTGCCATGAGGCAGTGTAGTTTATGATTCCATTAAAATGCCAGGAAAATTTTCATGGGAATGTGTACCATGATAGATGTTTGCTTTTCATTTGTTGTGTTTTGCATTTCATCATGACAGAGCATGGGACCCTTAGACAATTGCCGATTAAATGGAAACAATAAACACATGCCAGGCCACTGCTGGAGTCATCCGATGATTATAACAACAATGATGAAGATTATGAGGAAGCTGGACCAGCACCTGCCTGCACCATCATGCTTGCTGCACTCTATGGATGAGATAATGCCAGGACCAGACTAGAAATGATTATCGGGATGATATCTGAGTGGTTGTGACCAATGTGTTTGTGAAAACAGATGAGTGACATGATAGGGACATTCTTCCAGTATATGGCATGAGCTATGTGTAGCTTGTTCAGGGGGATAGCCTGTGAAGTCATTTGTGAGTCTCAGCCACATCAGCTTGGTCCATCCAGTCTGTAAGTAATGTCTGTGCTCCAATTGTGTTTAGGTGCCAACATGCTGATTGCCATATAATTGATTGGACTGTATATGCACTGTTGTGCATGTGTATGCCTGTAGATGCCATGGTTATGTGTTATCATCATGTGGCATTCAATTATACCTTAATGTGTGCATGACACAAATTAAGACATTATGTTTTCCTCCCAAATTCAGCTTTCCATAGATTTTGTCAGTTAACCTGTAGCTAGTGCTGCAACAATTGGCTTGTAAACATGTATTTTACTGAAGGAAACTGACAGACAACAGATGTTGTCAATAGTCCAGCACTACAGCTGTGGTATGGTTTAGATTTGTGTATCACCATATCATGTATGTGCAAGAAAAGGACATGTCATTTCCCATTTTGTTTGGGTGACAGCTGTCATGCTGTCCCAATGGCATACTGTGGTGTTGTTATTCCTATGGGCAGTCATCTTTTTCGGACTGCATTGTATGCCAATGTAACATTATGACATACACCATGGTAAGGATAATTTATTCTGTAACATTACATCATGCTTTGTTTGCTGTGTGTTACATTTCCTTGTCCATTATTTATTCACATAAGTTCACACATTGCAGCAATAGTTGCATACAGTAATTAATGATTGAACATGTCTCTGCACAAATTTGGACCCATACTGATGATTTAAAACTGTATAGTTCATCAGATGAGGAACTGAAAGCACAACTGCAAGTGGTCAAAACTTTTCAGATGCATTTGGTCTTAATGAGTGTGTGAAAGCAACCTTTAAAGCAGGAAAGCTGCAGCACAAAAGTAAACATCAGTTTGGGACAGGAATGTGATATAAAAAAAACATGAGCAAGGGAGAGTGTATGATTATTTGGGAACTGGTGAATAATCAACAATAAAACATGAACAAATGTGAATAAAATATAGAAAGGAATATTTTAGAAGACTAAAATTAATACTGAAAACAGCACTGACATCTAGGAACAAAGTCAAAGCTCTAAACCAATTTGCTCTTCCTGTCCTAACTTACAGTTTTGAAGTGACTGACTCCAAAAGGTGTTGGATTGGTTGGACGGGAAAACAAAAAAGGATGCTTCACGCTCATCAAATGATTTATAAAGCATCTATGTATACCAAGACTATATATTCCCTGTTCTGAAGGAGGTATAGGCCTCCTCAAAACTGATTACATTTAAGATCTGCAGTCATGTGACAGCATACATATCTGCTGACCTCACAAGATCCAAACATAGTGAAAGTTTTGAAACATGAGAAGAATAAGTCTCAGATTACTTCTCTGCTTAGCAGAAGCATACCAATATTAAGTGGGAATGGAAATCAAATCAGAAGTAGATTCAAATCAGGCAGCAACTGAATGTGCCAAAAAAAAAAAACAAAATAAAGAATATAAGGTGAAGGATCAGATGAGAAGGCAAGAAATGTGGAAAATGCATAAATACAGTTGCATGTATAGAAAACTCTTGGAACAACTTCATGTTGATTAGGATCAAACACAGTAATGGTTAAGGAGAGGTGAATTTAAACAAAAGATGAAAGGCTAATATTGGCAGTCCAAGATAGTGACCTACATACACACTGGTATACAAAGTGCATTGAACATGTGGGAGAAGCTGCACATCTTGTTGCTGGGTGTGATATACTAAAGGCAAAAGAACCGTATACTGAAAGGCATAATAATGTGGCAAGCCTGTTGCACTGGAGATTGTGCAAACATTATAATACTGAAGTAGCTGAAAAACACTGAAGATATGAGCCACAAAGCATTATAGGAAATGATGAAGTCTACATCACATGGGATCACCCATTACCAACAGTTCAAAAAATAGATGCTAGAAAACCAGATATAGTAGTTCATGAATAGAAGACAAAAGTAGCATTGATCACTGAAATTGCTACACCTAGTCACAAATACCAGGATTTGTAGGCAGAAATGAGGGCAGTGTGGAAGAAGGATACCCAGACTGTTTCAATAGTAGTAGGAGCAACAGGCCTTATAAAAAAAGAATTTATAATCATACTTTACCAATACACATAACTCCATATGAACTGCAGAAGGAGTCATTACTGGGAGTATTGCGGGTGCTGCGAAAACCCCTTCTGGCTAACATCAAAGACTGAAACAATACTAATTTCTTGAACTTGAATCATATTTTAATTTGGGAATGGGGTCCATCCCAATCATGGTATTAGAAACCCAAAAGACTTGAAGAAATTAAAAAGGAGCACACAGTTGTACCTTTTACATGTAAGCATTCACTGGTTTATTGTTGATGTGCTGTAATGATGCTCAGAGGAGTGTCCTCTGCTCAGTAATGAGAAAGGTGCATGACATACACCTGCAGCTTTTTATTCAGCATTGGCATGATAGGATATGTGTATGTGACTGAAATTCTTAGCTTGCTTACGTATGCTTGCTGATTTTACATGATTGCAGATTACTTTGTTTGTGTGATTTATATATGCCCATTCCTGTCGATATCAGCAATCAGTCAGCCGATGTGACATAAATTTACCATTTGCTTGAATGTATTTTAGGTTGGCTTCAACAGCATCCTCACTTATCTTGTTGTACTTCTTTTCCCTGTTGTGGGTCAAGGTTGTCCATCACACTTCCACCTTCATAGTTGCATATTATATTTTGCAGATATGTTTGCCTTTGTTGCAGTTATTGACTCTTGTAATATATTTTGTTGTTGACATGGTGAACATGTGCCAAATGTATGACCATTTTATGGATGCAGGACATTTTCATGCAAGTCGCTGACTAATGCTTGCAATACATCCTTGTTCCTGTTCTTCTTATACTTGAATGTTGACTAGTGTGTATGGTGTTAAAATTCATGTGCACAACCTGATATTTTTATTAAGCTGTAGTGTCAGATTTTTGCAAATATTCTTGCATGGAATTGGTGTGTGTATGTGTATTGACATTGTTTTCAAGTATGTTCCATTTAGGCCTCTGACAGTCATACATATATGCGTACACCTGTGTGTTGCCTTTGACATGGCATATGCATGTGATATATATTCATTCCATTACACATTTGTTTGAGATGTGTACACCTATGTGTGCATTTAGCAGCCCGTTTGCTGCTTTGCTGCAGTACTACAGTTTGGCATTGTGCTTGGTTGTTTGCCTTTTACATGGATGGCTGGAGGTTTATCAGGCATTCTTAGATCTGCATGTGCTCATCTGTGATGTTGCTTGCCTTACACTTCCATTGCTGATAGACTACTTAGATATGTGTTTCTTTATACAATGTGCATTGTTATCCTTATTTATTATTCTCCAACACACATCTGCCATTGTTCATACTCATCCATGTATGACTGCCACACAGTTTGCAACATGTCATAACTTGAAAGTGCATAGGTAGATGCGTTTATGTGCATTTCACCATGGCTGGTATGCATCCCCACCCTGTTTGCTAAGTATCCATTGCCCATGTTGGGCAGTGTGCCATCTGTGTAACTTACCTTGCTGTTTGTTTCTAACTTTTGTCGTGTGCTCTATGTTCTGAGAGCATACCTGCTGTGATGGCCATCCTTTCCTCTTTCCCTTTCTTTACCTTTCCTTCTATTCTTAAAAAAAAAAAAAAAAAAAAGAATGGGGCCTATTCCTGCCCTGCCAAAAAATGCCCATACCCCTCTGACCTTCCCTCTGAATTTCCTATTCTATGATCCCTCTTGTGTGTCCCTCTTCTTCACCTACACCCCACATTTTCTTTTCCATCTTTCACTTTCCTTGGGTGGGTGTGTTATCTGTATTTCCCATACGGTGATGTGGCTGTGATTACTCTTCATCTTTATTCATTTGTTATTAAAAATGTGTGGATTCCACCGGAATCCATAAGTGAGAGTTAGTATATTTTTATATTAATGGAGTTAAGGTGATATTCTGTAGCTGTCCTTAGGCTTACTGGAGAGATTCTGTTACAGATATGAATTTAGGACTGTCAGGATGGCTTGAACTGTGATCATCTTTCTGTGACTTTGTTAATGTACATCACACTTTGACAGCAGTTTTTCATTACTTACGGATTATTTGCAGCTACTGATCATTGCGTTGCTATTCCTGAGATAGTCTTTTGTCCTCTGAGATATTATGAGTTCACTGTGGTACATTTACAAATTACATTGTTATCCACATGTTTAGTTCTGATATCAGTGTAATGTGCCAGATTATATGAACTTTATGGAATTCAGCCCAATAAGGTCTGATAAGTGGAGGGTTTTAGTTTTGCTAGATGGCAGAGATTGATAGTGTGAAAGGAACAGAAGTTTGTGTTACTTTAAATAAGTGAGGTTCGTGTTTCTGTGTTATTGAGTAAACAATATATTGGTTGTGACTGGATTGTGAGGAGTTGGAGCTGGAGTTCATAGGTGGTTACTGGACTATTGCCCCAATAGTCTTTATAAGCCTAGCTGTGTGTAACCAATATAATACTAGAGAAACCCAATAGAAAGGATCTTGCCTAAACTCGAGATCTTAGATACATACCTCTCAACTGTCCCTGATTTTCAGGGACATCCCTGATTTTGACTCAAATTTTAGCTCTGTCCCTCTTAATCCCTCCTAAAACTAGTGACTTTTGCAGGAAAGGTGGTGAATTACACTTAATGAATAATGACAATAATTAAGAGTTATAGACTTCTTTTACTTCAGAAAATGTGTATTAATTCATATGCTTTGATTCTGTCAATGTTTCAAGTTAATAGCACTAATATTTTAAAAGTGTCCCTGACTGTCCCTGATTTTTTCTTGACTTGTCCCTGATTCTGTTGAAATTTGTCCCCGATTGGTTGAGAGGTCTGCTTAGATAGCAACAACTGCCCATATTTAGGAGGGTCATTGGTGAAATCTCCAGCAGGAATTTACGGTTTCCCATCAAGTTATCCATGGTACACTTAAACAAGGTCATAGAGGGGCTTTGTTTGATGTGACTTGGTAGCCTATTCCAGAGAAGTGGCAGCCTCTGAGAGACATTTCTGTCTCTCCAGCAGGTCCTATTTATGTTGTAGGCCAGGTTAAGGTCCCTGGAGTGGGTGACCCTTGTCCCATTTGACTTGCCGATGTGCAGCATTTCCATTAGGCTTTGATCTGAGATTGCTCTGTAGGCCAGGCACAAGTCTCCTCTAACTAGTCTGTATGCTAGTGTACAGTGACAGTGATTTCAGTCTGTCAATATAAGATATGCTGGAGACACTGAATTTTCTTAGTTAGAAATCTCTGAGGTCTCTCAAGTTTCTGCAGGTGCCTGGTAAGGTACATACCAAAGGAAGAATTGTACTCAATTATTGGCCTGATGAGGGTCGAGTAAAGGGGTGTTATGACCTCTTTTGCTCTTGAGGCGATGCCTTTGCTAATGAGGTGTGCAGTGTAGAATGCTTTCTTTACCACAGTAGACACACAGTAGTCAAAGTTTAGGCTACAGTCAACTTGCATTCACAATTCTTTCACTACTACGTTGTTACTTAGAGTATTATTATTTATATGATAGTCCGCAGGGATAATGTTTTTACTGAAGGGGATGATAATGCATTTTTTAAATTGAGTTTGAGTCCATGGCTTTGACACCAATCATTGGTTTGTGTAAGTCCCTCTTGAAGTATATTGGCATCATTTGGAGATTCAATGATTGCACATAAATTGCAGTTGTCAGGTAATTTAGTCAGCCACAGCCCCTCTGTTTTGCCCTGGACTTCTGAGAAGTATATTCCAAACAATAGGGGACCTAGCACTGATCCCTGTGGAGCCCTACTGGTGACAGGTCTGCCTGTTGAGGTAAAATCCCCAACTTTGACTGAGTATGTTCTGTCAGTGAGCCAGTAAGCAAACCACCTGACAACATAAGGGTTGATGATGAATTTGGAGAGTTTATCAATGATGCCCAAATGTGGGATTGTGTCAAAGGCCTTGGCTAAGTCAAGGTAGGCTTATGTACAGATTTGCCTTTGTCTATAGCTCTTGTGACATGTTCAAAGAATTCCACCAGGTTTGACAGGCATGACCTACCTTTGACACAATCAAACTCTGTCGGATCAACGGTTTGGTGATCACCTATATCCTTATTTATAAGGTGCATGATGATCCATTCCGTGGCCTTACAGATAAGTCTGGTTAAACTTATGGGTCTAGGATCTGTTGTTATACTCCCTTTATGAAGGGGAATGATGGTTGATGTTTTCCATTCAGCAGGGACAAAACCAGTACTCAGGCTGTGGTTGAACAGAGTACTTAATGGAGTTGCTAACTCATGTTTTAGACCATATAAAATGCATCCTGGGATGCCATCTTGTCCATTTAGACACTGTGGTTTTGGCCTCGGATAAAGCTTTAATGACTTGATCTTTAGGGCTGTAAGGTGTGGGTAGATGTAGAGAGAATGCTTTGTGGAATATTTGGAGGGGAAAAAGGGGTGAAATTTATACCACACCTGTTGTTAAATACCTTATCGATTTTCACTGTGTGTGTGATGCCATCCACAGCTAGTTCAGTGCATGTCTGGGTCCCACCATTTATGTTACAGACATAGCTGAAGAATGCCTTATGTTTATCCTTAGCTATGGCTGCTAAATTTTTTTGAAGATGTCGTTATAGGATTTTACAAGTTGTCTTATTTGTTTGTTCAAGCAGAAAAGGGTGTTCTTTAACAATGCATATTATACCCATCTTACACTTCATAAATTTGATTCAAAAAAGTCACCTACATGTCCACAGTGTATAGATCAGAAAGCAGACCTGTTACACATGTTCTGGAGTTGCAAGTGCATTTATAAATTATGGAATTCTTTAAAGTTACAACTACAAAAAATGGGTTACCAAAACTCAACACTCTCCTGGGAATTTCTGATTTTACATATTCCACCGGAGAATTTGGACAAAACAAAAAAGATTGTAATTATGAATATTAGTTTACTAATGAAATTATATATAGCCACAAATTGGTTGAACCCAGCACAGGTGTCGTGGCAAAATTTCAGGCTGTTAGCGATTAAGCATATATTAGCGCAAATTGTTAATTAGAAATAATAAGAAAAGTATAAACAGCATAAAAATTTGGGAACAAATCTTTAATATTATTTTGGCGTAGCGGGTCCTATCCACTTTCCGTCAGGACATTCTGTATGTGTACCAACACATTCTTGGATTAGATAGAAAATGTAGAAATAATACAAATTATTGGCTTGAGTTGGTTTACAATTGTCTATTGTAGATGCTTTTATGTTTAATTTTTTGTGATTTTAATTTCCTGTACTTGGTTAAAATGATATTTATTCTTAATGTATTATAGGGAAATTCAAAATGGAACTAAAACATTGGAAGCAATATTGTACATAATGTAAATAGTGTGTGAAATGTATAATGGTTTGGCAAAACAATAAAAATGATTATTGAAAAAAAAGAAAAGGGTGTTCTTCCAGTGCTTTTAATTTTTAGACAGCAACTTCTTTGTCCTGTTGCATAACTTATTAATGTTAGATGTCCACCAGGCAGGTTTGTTTCTTCTTGAGGAACTTGTTTTGATGGCATCAGGTAGAGCTATGTCAATATATTTGTGTAAGTGTTTGTACATGGCATTTGTTTATACCTTGGTATAGTTGTCAATGCCATCTGTGGGAACAGGAGCTTGGAACTTATTTATGCCATCCCTTAGGAGGGTGTGATGATAGGAGGTACTGCCAGACAGCCTATAGAAATAGTTGTAACATATGCCAGCAGCTAGCTAGAATTTTGCAAATAATTATATGTCATTTGTATAGCAAACTGATTTGTACAGATGCCTGTGCTGAAAATGTATTGGTGAGGTTTCCATGTATTAAAGTGTATCAACAGTGTGCCCTGCTGGAACAAAAAGGAAATGTACATGCATTATTGTAACTGTTTAAATGTATACATTGTAACAGCATATACTGGAAGTGAAGAGGTTAATCTTAATCCACCTGACTTTTCAAAGTAACCATGAAATTAAATTACTTAATGGGTTAAGCCATAAAGATGTTATCACACATTTCTGAATGGAGCCAGATACACAATGTCTGTGCTAGAGAATAGTTGGTAGCTCCTGTAGGAACAGTGAAATTATTTTATGACTTTCAACAGCTGCACCACATGTGAGCAAAGCTCTATCTATGTGTATTGTAGCACATAAGTGCTAAATGCTGGTAGCTTCTAGTTGTGGGGGATAGTGTGTGAAATATTGTCAGATGACCAGATGTATGTGATGTCATTCTGTACAGACATAATGTTTTAATATTAGAGGAGGCTGAAGTCTCAGCAGCATTCTATATTTTCCTTGGATCTGACAACAAGGATCACTTACTCATCTAGCCTTGCTCTATTCAGTAAGTAGGAATGGTAATTCATTTAGTCAATCAGGAATAGATAGTGAGACTAGCTAAATACTGTTTTTCTATAACTGTGTGAAACTTTCTACCAGTGTTATTTTCAATATTCCCTGTAACTGAAACCCTGGTGGTTACTGTAAATAGGTATTTAGAATTTTCTTGAACTTTATTTATTATTAAATATATTTAAACTTTTCATTGTGGTTATTCCTTTTTAAAAAATGTTTACATTTTGAGAATATTTGTACATATTTATTTGGCAATAATGCTGGTGTCTACATTACTAGTATTATTACTAATTTCACACAGTAGAATTGGACACCCTTGTAACAGCCTTAAAGTAGCTGGCAGGGGTTCTGGTGGCAGTTATTACTACCTTATAGTCTCGCAGAAAGGGGGCACATCTCAGGAATCGGTACCAGCCTTTCTTGTGTGTGTGTGCGTGCATGCGTGCGTGTGTGTGCGCGTGTGTGTGTGTGTGTGTGTGTGTGTGTGTGTGTAAATCAAATCTCAAAGAGTTTGTGTCAGCTGCTTGAAAAGGGACACAAAGCACTAGTTTCACAGAGAAGGTGTGGGAAGACTTAGCTTGGACCCTCAGGTAAAGACTCAACTTTAAGCTGTACCAGTGGGGAGTCTTATTTGGGATCTGGACAGATATAGAGAGGAACTAGCCGCCCGACTGAGTGTTTTCCCTGGGTGCTCTTAAGGGAAATTGTGCTTGATGCAGAGAGTTCTGCATCTGGAAATACTGAGTGTATTCATTTGTATTCATTGAATGTCTCTCTTCAGTGTCAGTGGTGAGGATTCAGGCTCCTTGTTTACTGTCCCAGCATGTGGACGTCACATACTGGTGTGCAGTGGTGTGGATATTGAAATTATGTAGCCTGTAAGCAGTTGTCACTAAATGTGTGCATTCTCTCAGCAGTCACATGGTTTCATTTCACAACAGTTTTATTTATTTATTTATTTATTTATTTATTTTGTTAATTTATTATGGCAAGCTGACAAAGAACCAGTTGGGCAAGGTGTGCAAAGCCAAAGGACTGATGTATGCCAACCTGACTGGAGAGGAAATGATTTCAGCCTTAGTCACAGCTCACACCAGCAACCAGAAGGTGAGCCAGTTTGGTGATGGGGATTTGCAGCCCTCAGAAACAGGACAGTTCACCTTTTCAACAGAGGACTTAAAATCCATCTGGAGTTAAAGAGACTTGAAATCTTAAATTTCCCACCTAAACCACCTCCCTGTTTTAACTTCTGACTGCACCAGCCACCACTGCAATCAGCCAAATGACCAGAACCTTCAACTTACAAGCAAAACCCTGTAACCAGCACTATAAAAGCGAAATCATAAATTTCACACCTAAACCACCTCCCTGCTTTTACTTCCAACTGCACCAGCCATCACTGGGGTCAGTCAAATGAACAGCACCTTCAACTTATTAGCAAAATCCTGTAACCAGCACAATAAAAGCTAAATCATTAATTTTCCACCTAAACCATCTCATTGCTTGAACTTCTGACTGCACCAGCCACCACTGCAATCAGCCAAATGACCGGAACCTTCAACTTACTAGCAAAACCCTGTAACCAGCACAATCGTCTTCTTCTGGATTTTCCCAGTTAAGGGTCACAACAGCGGATCACCTGTCCGCTCATGACTGGCAGAGGAGTTTTATGATGTTGAGTTGCCAGCCCGGTGCCCACCCTTCCACAGAAGGCACACACACGCATGCACTCACACCTAGGGCCAATTTAGATTGTCCAATCCACCTACAGCATGTCTTTTGGATGAAACCGGAGCACCCGGAGGACACCCACGCGACCACAGGGAGGACAGGCAGACTTCGCACAGAAGGCACCCCAGCCAAGGATCGAACTGGGGAACCTCTTGCTGTGAGGAGGCAATGCTAACTACTGCACCACCATGGCCGCCCTCCTGTAACCAGCACAATAAAAGGTAAATTGTAAATTTCCCACCTAAACTACCTCATTGCCTTAACTTCTGACTGCACCAGCCACCATTGCCATCAGCCAAGTGACAGGAATCTTCAACTTACTAGTAAAACCCTGGAACCAGCAGAACAAAAGCTAAATCATAAAGTATGTTGTAAATTACAAACAGGACATGTAGATGTTATAGAAATGAGCACTAATTTGAAAAGTACATGTAGTTTTTGGCTGAACTTGTATACTTACAGTTCAAGTTTAGTGTCACTGCATCTCCCTCACTATTTTCTGGGTGAGTAATAGTTTTTTGTGTATGCTCTATACTACCACTAGCTCCGCTCTGTTTTCCCTCGCTATGCTCGGGCTCACTCTGCTCCCCTACCCTACCCCCCCATTCCCACACATCTCTGCTTTCCCTACATTTATAACCATCATTCATAGGTTCATAGGTTGGTACTAGGCTATTGGCCCTAGGGCCTATACAAGCCTAGCCATAACAATTCCTTGGATATTTCTTCCCACAATATTTACTTCCATGGAATCTTGTCTAGCAGGGCGACTGACGTGATCCCCAGGGTGAATTTTTTATCTCCCATCCAATTGTCAAGGTTCCTTTTGAAGAGGGCCAAGGATGCTCTCTACTTGACATGTATGGGCAGTCTGTTCCAGAGTATGGGGAGTCTCTTGGTCAGGAACCTATCCCTCCAGCATGTTTTGTTCATTGTGATGACAAGGTTTAGATCCCTGGAGCATGTGGCTCTGAGGGATTGGGATTTCTTTAAGTGGAGCATGTCCAACAGCTCAGGGTTTGACATGGCCTTGTATGTTATGCAGAGATCACCTCTGAGTAGACAATATGCCACAGAGTATAGCTGGAGTTTTTTTAGATGGTCAACATAGGGCATATGCTTTAGGCCTGTGATTGTTTTAGTGAGGTATTTCTGCGGCCTTTCCAGCTGTTGCAGATGTCTTGTGAGGTGCATACCAAATGGGGCGTTGTACTCTATAATGGGTCTAATGAGGGATGAGTACAGTGGGACAATGACCTCCTTTATTCTAGATGAAAGCCCTTAGTGATGAGGTGTGCAACATACAAGGATTTCCTGACTGTTGTGGAGATTTGATTATCGAAGGTGAGACCACTGTCCACCTGTGTCGCTAAGTCTCTCATCACACTTTCGGTGTTTAGTGTACTGCCACCTATGTGGTAATTCATGGGTACATGTTTTTTTTTCCCAAAGGGGATAACTATACATTTCTTGGCATTAAGCTTGAGCCCATGGCTCTGGCACCAAGCATCTGTTTCTGTAAGGCCCTTTTGTAGAATATCCACATCATTTGGGGATTCAATAATGGCTCCCAGTTTGCAGTCATCTGCGAACTTTGTTAGCCAGAGTCCCTTAGTGTTGGTCTGTACTTCAGAGAAGTAGATGCCAAACAAGAGCGGTCCCAGACTGAACCCTGAGGTACTCCACTTGTTCGTCTGGAGCTGGATTTGGAGTTGGCTACTTTTCAGTTTGGGTTATGTCAGTAAGCCAGTTGGCAACCCATTGAGTGACGTAATGATTTATGCCCAGCTTAGTAAGTTTATCTATGATTCCAGAGTGGGGGATGGTGTCAAAGGCCTTGGCAAGGTCCAGATAGGCCATGTGGACCACCTTACCCTCTGGAGACTGATTTGAAGAAGTCAATCAGGTTCAGGAGACAAGATCGTCCCTTCACGAACCCCAACTGGATGGGTTCCAGTGTTTGAAGGTTGCCAATGTCTTTGCTTATAAGATCCATGATAATGCATTCTATGCCCTTGCAGACCCTTGTGGAGTGGGATAACTGTAGCTGTGCGCCACTCAGTGGGCACGAAGCCTGAGGTGAGGCTATGATTAAACATGACACTTAGGTGAGGTGCCAGTTCATTTTGTAGCTCATGTAGTACACAGCAAAGGATGTCATCTGGTCCCATAGATGCTGTAGTCTTAGCTTTGGAGAGTGCGGTTTCTACCTGTGTGGCTGTAATTACTGGAATTTGGCAAGCTTTTGGTATTGAGATGGGCCCTTTAGGGGGTGAGAAGGGGGAGAAGTTGGCACTAAATCGATCTGCCAATATATTGGTAATATCCTTTGGATCAGTATATTTAATGCCATTCTGTTGTAGTTCAGAGCATATCTGAGCATTGCCATTTAGATTCTTGACATAACTGTAGAATGCCTTGTGGTTGTCTTTGGAATCTTTGGCAATTTTATTTTTGTAACTAGCTTTGGAGTATTTTATGAGGGCTCTCAGCTTCTTACTATTCCACCCCCTACAGCTCATTATCCATTTATGATCACTCCTGCCTTCATACATCCATTCAACAACTAAACCCACCCATTACTACACAACTCCACCTTACAGCTTCACAACCTGCACCCTACTGCCCAGTCCATTACCCCTACCTTCTCGAACTCATAGTAAACCATGTCACTCAAAAATGTGCTACATTATGTACTGGACTCCTAATCCACATCATATCCCTAAAACCTTTCCCCAACCCCTGCAATAATTACACACCGTGCTCTTCCTCTACATCATGACAAGCCCACAAAAAGTTTTAATAACATATCAGCCAGCCTACTACAAAATAACATTATGTATCTCTCAAAACAAAATCCTTCCAGACACAATCACTAGTAAACAAAACTTCTACATAATAGTCAGCAATAATAAATCTACCCACTATCTCAAACATTACCTCCCCAAGCAACAAACTTTATCCCTGTGTGGGGACATCCACCTCAACCCAAGGCCCCTAACTACATCTTCCTCTGCTAAAAGCCTAAACCCTAAAAATATTCTTCTAGCAACCCTAAACTCATGTAGTATTTGTAATGAAACCACAGAATTTTGTGCTTGGTTAAGTCAATACACTCCAGATATCCTAGTAATCATCAAAACTTGGCTAAATCCACATATCCATGATAATGAAATAACACCTCCAGGCTATAATGTACTTAGAAAAGACAGAACTAACAAAAAAGGTGTCAGGGTAGCCTTAATCTATCCCAACACCATCTCAATCACACCATTTCCTAAAGAAATAAAAACTTTTAACAGTGCTGAAATTCTAATCGGAACATAACAAATAAACAAAACCAAACAAATATGCATTGTTGGTCTATATATACACCCCTGGGCAAAACATCCAAACTATGGAAGATATCCTCTCTTGGATATCAGAAAACATCAGTAACAAGACTATAATTATAGGAGATGTTAACATGAACTGGCAGGAACTGATGATTGACTCCCCCACTAATAGCATAAATATCTATGGCTACATCCAGCTCATTACCAATGCCACCCATATGCAAAACAACAATACCATAGGTGCAGCTCTTGACTGAATACTTGTTTCTAATACAGACAAATACTCTACTCCACACACTCCACCCAATACTCTTCGTGACCACCTACCCATATTCATATATAGACCCACATCACAAATTACAAGAACCCACACATACCAAACTACTAGAAATATTAGCAACTTTGACCAGCAAAAACTTAATAAAATCCTAAAACATACTAACTGGAAACCACTTAAAACACTACCAGTAGAAGATGTCCTTGAACACTTCAACAATGCATTTCTAAATATCCTTGACAGCCTAGAACCCTCCACACCAAAAGAATAAATACTAACTATGCTCCCTGGCTAACATAAAATATCAAACAACTTCTACAAGATAGAGATAAAGCATGGAAGGAATGGCACAATAACAAATCTGATGCCAACCTAATCAACTATAACCAGATATGAAATGAAGCAAAAAAATAGGGTACTTAGACAAAAAAAAGTAATCAGTTGGCAAACCAGAAAACAACTTGTGATGCCCCTGCCCTGGCCAAGTAATCAAGGAGCCTCAATCCTCACCACTGGCAACAGGGATGCACACACACTAGGATGATGACAAGAACACACACAGTAAAGTGCAATTTACCTTAAGAGCACACAGAGATCACAGTCAGTCTTGGGCTGGTTTCTCCCTCTTTCTCCAGATCCCCAGTAAGACTCCCCACTGGCACAACTATAGGGTTAAGATCTCAGCTGAGGGGCTAAGTCAAGACCTTCAGCACCCCCTCTCTCCAACCAGTGCTTCGTGTCCCTGCCCAAGTAGCTGACGCACACATTCTTTGAGATTTGATTTATGTACAAACACACACACACCTGGGGAAGGCTGACAAAGGTTTACTAGCTATGCCCCCCTCTGCCCAGACTATAAGGTAGTTTCCACTGCCACTAACCCCTACTTATCAGCTACTATAT
The DNA here is from genome assembly GCF_019279795.1 of Protopterus annectens. Classification (NCBI taxonomy): domain Eukaryota; kingdom Metazoa; phylum Chordata; order Ceratodontiformes; family Protopteridae; genus Protopterus; species Protopterus annectens. Next base: position 80,521,027 of record NC_056727.1, on the reverse strand, counting down.
GGCCCTTACAAAGGGTGTCCAATACTACTGTGCAATGTTACTATTATCCAAATGGTAGTCTGAGAAAGACTTCCAAGGCTATTTAGGAGTGGCCTGTACAGTGTCATCCTATAAGAGGCCTGCTTAAAAGGCCTTTGGGGTATGGTATCCACATGGTGCTGCACCAGGTGGGTGCACCCTGGTTTCCCAGTGAACATGCTCCCAAACTCCTGTAACACTGCTCAGATTTCTCGAACCTGGGTAGGGAATAGCTGCTGGGACATGGCTATGCCTTCCATTGAGGTGTGAGTCCAAGCCTCACTGAGGAGGTCAGCCACCAGATACCCCTCAGACTTCTCTTACTATCCACTGCAAATGCTCAGCACAAGGGCCTCTCTGTCATGGTAAGGTTTCATCATGTTAACGTGATACAATTTGTGCCCCTGCCTCCTGCCTAGTAGTTCTACCATGTAGTTAAGATCACTGACCTTCCTTACCACCTTGGAGCGTCCCTCCCGAGCTGCCTGCAGCTTGTTGTGTCTGACAGAAATGAGAACCATTACCTGCTGCCCCACTGCATACTCTCTAGCTTGAACATTCCTGTCATACCAGTCCTTTTTTCTGCTGTCGGGCTTCTGCCAGGTTCTCCTGGGCCAAGTTCCTTGAGTCTTATCCTGAGGTTTTGGACATATGGCAAAACAGATTCCATGTGGGAATCACACTCACCCTGCCACTCATCTCTAGTCAAATCTAGAGGTCCCCTCACCCTATGTCCATATAGCAACTCAAAGGGTGAAAAACCTGTGGATTCCTGGGGCACCTCTCTGTAAGCAAACAACAGATGGGGCAAATATTTGTCCCACTCCCTCTTAAACTGGTTTGTAAATGCCCATAGCATGGACTTGAGAGTAGAGTTTAACCTCTCAACAAGACCATTAGTCTGGGGATGGTAGGGGGTGGTCTTTAGGTGTTTCACCCCACCGTGCTTCCACAGACAAGCCAGCAGGACTGACATGAAATTGGCATCTCTGTCAGTCAGTATTTCATTTGTGAAACCTACCCTGCTGAAATCTCTAACAAAGCATTTGCCACCTTTTCTGCCTCAATAGAAGATACAGCCACTGCTTCAGGGTATCTGGTAGCATAATCTACTACCACTAGGATGTACTTTTTTCTGTGGAACGTGGGGTACTCAGAGACCCCACAATATCCATTGCCATCCACTGAAATGGCTCCTCCATAACAGGCAAAGGCATCAAAGGAGCTTTCACCTTGTCTCCTGCCCTGCCTACCTTTTGGCACTGCTGACAGGTCCTGCAGTACCCTGTTACATCTCTGGAAATCCCAGGCCAATAAAAGTTCTGCATAATATGTCTCTTTGTACATTTTATGCTCATATGACCTGCAAAGGGAATATCATGGGCTATGGCTAGAAGTGCCAGAAGGTAGGCTCTGGGCACTACCAATTGCTGTATTATCTCACCCTCTAGCCCTCCCTAAGGAGTCCACTCTCTATATAGTAACCCTTTGTCCCAGTTTACAGATTCCTTTTTCCCTTGAGAATCAGGTGCCCCACTGCCTACCTCCCTCAGGCCTAGTAATGTAGTGTCTGAGAGCTGAGCCTGTCTGACCTCTTTCTTTGTAAACCTTTCCAGCTCCCCTTCCACAGGAAGTCTGGTATTTTCTGAGAGTGTTGCCTCGCTGTCAGCCTGGTTACTGCTACTCATCTCTGCCCTTGCAGTCACTCTGTCCAAGGGAACATCAGTACCCACAAGCAGCTGTGGCTCACCTTCAGGCTCACTGCTACAGGGTAGCTCCCTCCCTAAAGTAACCACCTCACCAGTCCTGGCTGCAAGTGTGCAGTCTGTGTGGGTCTCCCCAGGCTACCAGACCCACATGCTTGTCTCCGAGCCTGACTGCATGTAACTGCATGCACACATGGTACTGCATTATCAAACTCATTCCCTGTTAGGACATTTGCAGGGATATCCTCAAACACACCTACTTGCATGCTTCCTTTTCCACCCTCCTAGTCAAGGTGAACCCTAGCCAAAGGTATTTGGAATGGGGTCCCTCCTAAAGCTCTGACTGGAGTAGACTGCCAAAGCAAGAAGTACTCCTCCTTAACCATTGCAAGCTTCACAATGGTAAGGTCAGAGGCTACGTCTCTCTTAGCAGTGGCCACTTTTCCATCTACTAACCTCTTGTGGTAGTTCGATACCCTTGTTGCCTTGAGACAACTTTCTGCTGACATTTTTTCATTCCAACTTACTGGCTTTCCCAATTTTTGCTCCCCACCTTGCCTCCATGGACATCTATATGCTACATGCCCCTACTTCTTGCATTTAAAACATTTAACCCTTGGTCCTGGATGTGTACCTAGACTAGTGGCTTATCCTGCTACTGGCAGACTCTGTTGGGGTGGTCTAGGCTGCCCACCATGGGTTCCCTTAGACCCATGAGCAACACCTAGGTAAACATTTTCTGTGCAGTGATGCCTTGCTTGCTAGGTATAGGTATCTCTTCTTCTCCAGCTCATCTGCAGTATTGCATTGTCTATCAGCTAACCAGATTCTCATGTCCTCAGGCAAAGTGCTAAAGACTTGTTCCCTCACCAAAAGGTCTGCCAACCCTTCAAAAGTGGTGACCTGATATTAACTCTCCCACCTATAAAAATAAATGCTTAGTTCAGCAACATATTCACACACACATTCATCTGCCTTGCATCTATGCTCACAAATCATTTTCCTATAAGCTTCAGGTGTTAACTTAAAGCATTCTAAAAGGCAGTTCTTTACAATATTATAATTTAAGTAATCAGTATCAGACAATTTAGACATAGCAGTTCCAGCTTTATCATTGAGTAAGGGGGTCAGGAACTGTACCCAGAGCCCTTGGTCAACATTATACTGTTTACATACACTCTCAAACATATGAATAAAACTATCAAAATGATCCCCCCTCTGTAAATTGTGGTATAAATTTACTGATCTTTGTTGCTTCTAGGGTTTGGTTACTCCTGTCCCCATTACCTCTATGACGCTGGTGAAGAGTCAGCATCTCCTTTTCATGTTGCCTCTGCCTCCCCTTCTCCTCAGCCTATAGATGTTGCAATTGCTCATTTTCCTCAGCCTCTAGATATCTCTGTCTCTTTGCTGCTTCTATTTTGAAGTGCTTGGCCTCCAGCTCAAGTCTCTTTAACTCCAGATGGATTTTTATGTCCTCTATGTAAAGGCTGAGCTGTCCATTTTATGATTGATCACTGGTCTGCGATGCAGCTGTGCCCAAAGCTACAATAATTTCTGCCTTAGTTAGGTTGGCATGCACCAGCCCTTTAGCCTGGCACATCTCAGCCAACTGGCTGTTTGTCAGCTTGCCATACTCCTATGCTGACATGCTCACCTGCTCTCCCTGACTAACTAAGCTAACAAAAAAAATAAAACAATTGTGATCTGAAACTCTGAGTGTTCACTGCATGGCTGATTGAGAATACAAACAACTTCAGTGACCACTGTACACAGACTATAGGAATTCAATAAACACACCACTATAAGGCAATTAATATATGATGTGCCTATCTCACCACTGTCAACCAATTAATATGTGATGTGGATATCCCACCACTATCCACCAATAATATGTTATAACTCTGCACTGGCCCAGTAATTAAGGATCCTCAATCCTCACTACTGGCAACAGCAAGGGGATGTACACACTGGGAGAATGATAGGTACACACACACACAGTAAAGTGCAATTTCCCTTAAGAGCACACAGAGATCACACTCAGTTTGGGGTTGGTTTCCTCCCTTTTTCTCCAGATCCCCAATAAGACTCCCCACTGGCACAGATATAGGGTTAAGATCTCAGCTGAGGGGCAAAGCCAAGACCTCCAGTGCCCTCTCTGTCCAACCAGTGCATCAAATCCCTGCCCAAGCAGCTGACACACGCTTACTTGAGATTTGGTTTACACACACACACACACACACACACACACACACACACACACACACACACATGCACACACAGACACACACCTGGGAATAGCTGGCACAGATTTACTAGCTATGCCCCCTTCTGCCCAGACTATAAGGTAGTTTCCACTGCCACCAACCCCTACTTATCAGCTACTATAAGGCCCTTACAAAGGGTGTCCAATACTACTTTGGATGGTGCTGTGGTGCAGTGGTAACATTGTCGCCTCACAGCAAGAGATTCTCCAGTTCAATTCATGGCTGGGGTGCCTTCTGGGCAAAATCTGCATGTCCTCCCTGCATTTGTGCGGGTTTCCTCCAGGTGCTCTGGTTTTCTCCCATGTCACAAAGACATGCATCTGGACCATTTTTCTCCAGGCCTCCACTGAAAGTTGGCTTCATTCCAGGTCAGAACTTCCTGGTTAACAAATGTTAAAATAAAAAAAAATACTGTGTAATGTTACTATTATTCAAATGGTAGACTGACCAAGACTTGCAAGGCTATTTTGGAGTGAGCTGCACAGTGTCACCAAATACATATGCAAGTACCATAAGAGCTTAAATATGTCTCAAAAATATCAGCCACAAAGATTGGTTTAAATATATTTAATAATAAATAATAAAAGAACAAGACAATACTCAGTCAATCAACACAGTAACTTCAGAGTTCAAAATCACAGGAAATATTTAAAACAACATTGCAGGACAGTCTCAAATAAATACAGGAAACACCTAAAGTACTCTTTACAATATTCCTAACTACATCTAAAAGAGTTACTATGCCCTAAAAAACGTGCTTACAGCAAGGCAAGTGCAGAAGGTAGTGATGAGTGGATGTTCTTGCTAGGTCCAAGACAAAATACAAAAGGTACAGTCTCTCTCGGGTAGAGTTCTTTAATTAAAATCAAATATTACTGCTGGGTTAGCTTGGATGACATCAATTTTGTCACCTGACCTCAGTTCCCAGGCTAACAGAATTAAGCATTTCTGTGTGAAAAATACATATCTCTCAGATGTTTGCTCAGAAACTTAGAAGTCGTAAAACAATAAAACACTTTCAGATTTTAAACCTAGTAATTACTTCTCTGCAAGACAGCACAAAAACTTCTAGCTCTAGACATTGTGATTGCTACTGAACTGAAACTGAAAGATAGCATATTTTGTTTATCACCCAGCTATAAAGTAACTTAACCTCAACTATTCTTAGGTTTTGCAGGTTAATCTTCTATGTTCCAACAGGGTACACTGTAGATATATTTTAGCTCAGTACATAACATACAGTTCTGTATAAATCATAACAATATTCACAAATGACATAGAATTATTTACAAAATTCTAGATGGCTTGGCTGACAATATTTCCCTATATCATACAACCCAAAACACTTTTGGGAACACATCACAAACCTGCTTACCCTGGGTTCTAAACAAACTCCATAATCATGCCCTGACAAAACCCCCTCAGAGATAGCCAACCTGTTTAACTTTCATTTTAAAGACAGCATAAGCAAACTGTTAACAAATCCCACCTCTATAAATACAACAAGTCCCATCTCTGATCCCCTTCCAACTTTATCTCGACTCCTGCACAAACAAAAAAGCCCTTCCCCTTCACAGAAAATGATTACTACATCTTATATCCCCTTTTCTCTTAAACATGTCCCTACCTCTCTCATTCAAAAACTTCTTCAAAAACTGAAATCACGTTTCGTCTTCTCTGACGACCTCCCTCCTGAACATTTAAAATTTGCAGCAGAAGCCATAGCATATCCTGTCAGTATCCTTATAAATCACTCCATAGCAGAGCCCATTGTCCCTAACCTCTGGAAAAACTATATTATCACCCCTTTACATAAAGGTGGAAACTCCATTGAACTATACAATTATCGACCGATCTCCATCCTCTCTCCTAGAAAAAGCATACATAAGCAACTGCTGCACCACGTCATCCATAACAAATGAATTACCCCTACCCAACATGGTTTTCACCCATCACACAGCACCACCACTGAACTGATCTATTTCTTGGACTCTGTGTCCAAATCCATTTACTCTGGTAATATTACCTCTGTCTTACTACTAGATATATCAAAGGCATTTGACACAGTGTCCCACAACAAATTTATTCATCAGCTATTCATTGCAGGCTGCACTCTGCCATCCCTCCAGTGGTTTACTAGCTACCTATCCAACCACCAAAAATGCATCAAAAGTCAAAATAAATGTTCCCATTATCAAACCAACATAACTGGGGTACCACAAGGGTCCATACTAGAACACTACTCTTCAATGTTTTCACCAACAACCTTCACACCTCATCACCCCTTAGCTCCATTATCCAATACACAGATGACACTACCATAATTTCCTCCTCTAATAGCATACAACATCTCAAGCAACTCACCCAAGCCACCTTAACCTCAATAGAGACATGGCTGAGAGAAGTCCAGCTACATCTAAACCCTAAAAAAAACTCCTGCTTTTCTCAGCAAAACCAGTCTCATCTGACTTTAAAATATTCTCACAGGATAACACAGAAATTAAACCAGTTCCCACCCCTAAGCTACGAAGTGTAACAATAGACAACAAACTTACTTTTGAACATCACATCAAACTAGGTACTCTCTATATACAAAAAACTTTCTTCGATGGCTCCACCAGACCAAGACCTATTTATTTCCCTCTCTCTTATATGCAGCCCCCTTGTACACCCATTTGCAATCTTGTCTTAAAAACAAGCTCCAATCCTGCTACCACAAAATTGTCAAATTTACCACAGGTTACTCCAACTATTTCCACAACTGCCTCGCTCTGAAAGAACTAAACTGGCTCGGACTCACACATCACTTATGCCTAATACAGCTGTCTTCTGTACAGAAAATGATATATAGCCCTAATAGCTGCCCAGCCCTCAAATCTGTCCTACAACCATACATACCTAAAAAAGCCCTCCACTTTGAAAACAAACAACTCCTAATTGTCTACATCCCAAGCAAAAGAGCTAGACAGTGCCTATACTCTCATGCTATTGCCCGGCTCTAGAACTCTCTGCCAACAGACATTACTTCTATTGAGACCTTTAACAACTTCAAACTCACCCTGAGAAAACTCTTTCTATGTAATCAGACCTGCCCCTGCTCTTTCCCTAACATGTGAACTCCATTCACTCTCTAGGGGCTATCCTTTCTATGCCTAAAGTATGAATTTCATCCACTAACCACTAACATATTGAACTAAGAGACTTTACATATTTCTACACCTTAAACTTTCCCATCCTATACTACTATTCTCCTAAGCATCTACTTGCTTCTAATATTCTGATCCTCTGCCTGACCCTCACTCTTTACTTTAATCCTATCTGATATAAAAAAAAGTTTGCAATGTACCACATTACTTTAATTTAGTATCACCTATGTAGTAAATGTTTTATTATTGTATTTACCTCTCTGTACTTATTTTGTATGTATTAGTGTATTTCCTGTCTGTACTTATTTTGTATTCATTACTTCCTAATATGTGCTTTTAGAATTCCTATTTTCTTACATATGTAAATTACTTAACTTTCATGTATCATTTGGAGCGTTTCTCCCCGGGCCAACGCTGAAAATCGGTTCATCACCCAGTTGGACTTTCCCAGTAAAGAAATGTTAAATAAATAAAGAAAATTAATAAAAATAAACTGGAGGTCAAATGTTTGGAATTAGAATTAGCAGAGAGACTGTGGTGTTTGGACTCTGAAGTAAAGGAGAAACAGATGGAATTAGAATCAGCAGAGAGACTGAAGAAAATGAGAAGTAGTGTCAACATGAGAGGGAGATGCTGACTCTTTGCCAGGGTCATAGAAGTAATGGGGAAGGGAATAACTGAACCCCAGAAACAACTAAGGTCAGTAAATTTCTTCCGCAATTCACAGAAGGTGATACTTTTAATGGTTTTATTCATATATTTGAAAGAGTATGTAAACGGTATAATGTTGACCAAGGGCTCTGGGCATGGTTCCTGATCCCCTTACTCCATGGTAAAGCTGTAATTGTTCTTTCTAAATTGTCTGACATTGATTGTTTAAACTATGAAAAAGTCAATAAATGTTTACTTGAATAATTTAAGTTAACACCTGAAGCTTACAGAAAAAAAAAAAAAGTTTTGTGAGCAATAACGCAAGGTAGATGAAAGTCTGTCTTATTATATTGATGAGTGAGTTGGTGTCAGGTCACCACTTTTATAGGGCTGGCAGACCTTTTGCTGAGGGAAGAAGCCCTTAGCACTTTGCCTGGGGACATGAAAATCTGTTGGCAGACCATGAAAGCAAGTCATTAGATGAGTTAGAGAAAAAGGGGGGTTGCTACTTACAAGCAGGCATCACTGCACAGGAAAGGGATACCTAGTGCTGAACATGGATATAAGGGAACCCATGGTGGGTAGCCTAAACCACCCAAACAGAGTCCACCAGTGACAGGGGAAGCCACTTGTTCAGGTACACCACCAAGATTAAGGGTTTAATTGTATTAAATGTAACCAGTGGGTCTATGTAGCATATGAATGTCAATGGAGGCAAGGTGGGGAACAAAATGTGGGGGAAGCCAGCAAGTGGGAATAACCTATGCCAGTGGTAAGTTATTTGGAGACAACAGAGGTATCAAACTATCATCCAATCAGTTTATATCCAATCTTAGTGGATGGAAACAGGCCACTGCCAAGAGAGACACAGTCTCTGGCATAAACACTGTGAAGGCTGCAGTAGTTAAAGAGAAACAGTACTTGCTTGGACAGGCCTCTCTAGTCAGAGCTTTAGAACGGACCCCATTCCAAATGCCATTGGCCAGGGTTCCTCTTGACTGGAGGGTGGAAAAGGAAGCAAGCAAGTAGGTGTGTTTGCAGAAATCCCTGCAGATGTCTTGATAGGAATGATTTTGATAATGCAGTACCTTATGTACGTGCAATTACATGCAGTCAGACTTGGAGGCAGGCATGTAGTTCTGGTAGCCTGGTGGAGACAGAGACAGACCTCATACCTGAAGCCAGGGCTGAAGGTGGCTAATTCAGGGAGGGAGCCACCCTGTAGCAATGAGCCTGAAGATGAGCCACAGCTGCTGGAAGGTACAGATGTTCCCTTGGACAGAGTACCTGCAAGGGCAGAGGTGAGTGGTAGTACCAAGGCTGGAAGTGAGGCACTTCTGTGAGAGGATACCAGACTTCCTGTGGAAGGGGGCTGGGAAGAGTCACCAAAGTAGAGCTGAGACAGGCTCAGCTCGCAGACCCTAAACTAAGAGGCTTGAGGGAGGTATCTAGGATGCAGCTGATTCTTATGGAAAAGGTGAATCTGTATACTGAAACAAAAGGTTATTGTACAGAGAGTGGACCCCTGAGGGAGAGCTGGAGGGTGAGGTAATACAGCAGCTGGTAGTGCCTAGAGCCTAACATCTGTCACGTCATGCCATAGCCCATGACATTTCTTTTGCAGGTCATATGGACATAAAGCATACCAAGAGACATATTATGCAGAACTTTTATTGGCCTGAGATTAGAAGGGTAGTAACAGGATGCTGCAGGACATGTGAGCATTGCCAAAAAGAAGGCAAGGCAGGAGACAAGGTCAAAGCTCTTTTGATGCCTTTACCTTTGATTGAGGAGCCATTTCAGAGGGTAGCTATAGATATTGTGGGGCATCTTAGTACCCCAAAGTCCAAAGGGAAGAAGTATATCATAGTGGTAATTGATTATGCTACCAGATACCCTGATGTGTTAGCTCTGTCTTCCATCATGGCAGAGAAGGTGGCAAATGCTTTGCTAGAGATTTTCAGCAGGTTAGAGTTCCCAAGAGAAATATTCACTGACAGAAGTACCAATTTCATGTCAGACCTGCTGGTTGGCTGTGGAAACACTGTGGGGTGACACACTAAAGGCCATGCTACATGCATTTACAGACCAGTTTAAGAGAGAGAGAGAGAGAGAGAGAGAGAGAGAGAGAGGGACAAATATGTGTCCCGTCTGCTGCTTGCTTATAGAATCTACAGGTTTTTCACCCTTTTAGTTGCTGTATGGGCATAGTATGAGAGGAACTTTAGATTTGATTTGTGATGACTGGGAGGTGAGTGTGAATCCCACAAGGAGTCTGTTGTGGCATATGTCCTAAACCTCAGGAAAAGGATTAGGAAGCTCATGGGCTTGGCCCAGGAGAACCTGGCAGGAGCCCTCCTGGCAGGAGCCCTACAGCAGACAAATGTCTGGCATGATAGGAATGCTCAAGCCAGAGATTATGGGGTGGGGCAGCAGGTTAAGTTTCTCATTTCTGTCAGAAACAATAAGCTGCAGGCAGATTGGGAGGGACCCTTCAAAGAGGTAAGGAAGGTCAGTGATGTTAACTACATGGTAGGCTTGCTAGGCAGGAGGCAGGGGCACAAATTGTACCATGTTAACATGATGAAACCTTACCATAACAGAAAGGCACTGGTGCTAAGTATTTGTAGTAGGAGGCAGGAGGAGTCTGAGGGGATCTATGGCTACAGCGAGTCAGCCAGCAACATGCCAATTTACTATATTGGAGCCTAGGGTTGCAGACATATGATATGACAGTACAGCACTGTAGTGGGGTTAACAATGCCAAGGCAGATGGAATCCCAAGACAGGGTATGAGATAATGTATTGCCAGATAGGCTTATTCCTCTCAAGCAGCCTTTCTCGAGGGTCACTTGAAAAACTAGCTTGAGTCTTCAAAGGGGTAAGAGGTGTGACAATAGGAGGTACTGCCAGCCATGGCAGGAGAAATAGGGCAGTGGATTTGTAACATATGCCAGCAAAGCTAACTGAAATTTTGCAAATAATTATATGCCATTTGTATATCAAACTGATTTGTACAGATGTTTGTGAAAATATATTTGTAAGGTTTCCTTGTGTTATCAGCACTGTACCCTGCTGGAAGGAAAAGAAAGCATGTGCATTATTGTAACAGTTTAAATGCATACATTTTAACAGCATATACTGTAAGTTAAGAGGTTAATCTTAATCTACTTGACTTTGCAAAATATTCTTGAAATTAAATTACTTTATGGGTTAAGTTATAAAGATGTTATCCCAGAGTTTTGAATGGACTCAGAGATGCAATGCCTGTGCTATTGAATAGTTAGTAGTTCCTGTAGGAAAAGTGAAATGGTTGTATGGTTTTATAACTTGCGGCAGTTGCGCTACATCTGAGCAAAGCTTTGTCCATTTATATTGTAGCAGATAGCTGCTAAACCCTGGTAGCTTCTAGTGATGGGGGATAGGGCAGGAAACATAGTCAGATGACCAGATGTATGGGATGTCATTCTGTACAGAAATAAATGTTTTAATATTAGAGGAGACCGAAGTCTCAGCAACATTCTGTATTACATCCTGGATCTGACAACAAGGATTACTCACCCATTTTACCTTGGCCTATTCAGTAAGTAGCAACAGTAATTATTTTAGTCAATCAATAATACATTATGAGACTAGCTATGTAATGTTCTTCTATAACTGTGTGAAACTTTCCATCAGTGTTATTTTTAATATTCCCTTGTTTCTGAAACTCTGGTGTTTACTGTAAATAGATATTTAGTATTTTCTTGTTCTTTTATTATTTATTATTAAATATATTTGAACTTTTCATTGTGGCTGGTCCTTTTTAGAAAATATTTCAGTTTTGAGAGTACTTGCACATATTTACTTGGTGATAACTCTGACCATTCCTGAAAGCCTTGCTTTTTGGTCAACATTACCATTTGTATTAATATTAATTTCACTCGGTATAATTAGGTACCCTTGTAAGAGCCTTAAAGTAGCTGGTAGGGGTTCTAGTGGCAGTGATAATTACCTTTTAGTCTGGCAGAAGGGTCACAGCAGGTGAATCAGTGCCAGCCTTTCCCAGGTGTGTGTGTGTGTGTGTGTGTGTGTGTGTGTGTGTGTGTGTGTGTGTGTGTGTGTGTGTGCGTGTGTGTGTGTGTGTGTGTGTGTGCACGTACAAATCAATTCTTAAAGAGCGTGTGTATCAGCTGTCTGGAGCAGGGACACAAAGCACTGCTTTTGTAGAGAGGGTGTGGGAGGACTTAGCTTGGAACCTCAGCTAAGGACACAATTCTAAGCTGTGCCAGTGAGGTGTCTTATTGGGGGTCTGGACAGATATAGAGAGGAACCAGCCCCCGGACTGGCCATGTTCCCTGGGTGCTCTTAAGGGAAATTATGCTTGATGCAGAGAGGTCTGCATGCAGAAATACTGAGTGCATCCATTTGTATTCCAAGTGAACGTCCCTCTGCAGTATCAGTAGTGAAGATTCAGGTACCTTGATTACTGACCCAATGTGGGGACGTGACACAGGTTATTATTAGCTTTGTTGAAATGTTTTAGCCTGATTCCACCTAAGAGGTTTTCAGGTGTTACAGCTATTTCAAATGTGACTGGTGTGTGATCAGATTTAACCAGTGAGTTCCCTATATTTGCAGCGGTGCAAAGGTCACCCATGTTGGTGAGGACCAGGTCAAGAATATTTAAATCCCTTGTCAAACTGCATACTATTTATTCATTAGTGTTAACAAAGACCAGGAACCTTTGTTCAAGCATGTTGGTACTCTTACAAGTTTCCTAGTCAATGGAGGGATAGTTAAAATTGCCCATGAGTAATGTGTCTGGCTGTAATTTGATTTCAAGTAGGTCCAAATAAGCAGTGTGGGGATATTGGTTCATTGAAGAAGGCCTATAGCTAATGCTGACTTGAAGGAGGAGGTCTTACCCACAGTTAGTTGAACTTGGAGTAACTCCATAGAGTTTTCCTGTCTAACCAGTCCAGAGGAGTATATATCTTTGATGGAGATAGATACTCCTCCTCCTTTGGTTCTCACACATTCATTCTGTGGTCTGAAAGTGTATAAGGCATTGTAGCTTTGCAAGGTCAGGGTACTGTCTATGGCCCTGGATCAAGTTTCTGTGATTGCACAGATGTCAACATCCTCCAGGGAGAAGAGTGCTTCCAGAGAGTGCAGATTCTGATTTAAACTCGGAGCATTTATCAGCATAACCTTTAATTTATTTGTGAGTGAAATTTTCATGTCAGAAAATTTGTTATTGACACCTTGCCTAAAAAAGGCACTGTGAGGAAGGCAAGTGCCTTAGCCAGTAAGCGAAAGCCTAGAGCTGACAGGTGAAGACCATTTCTGGCCAAGCAGTGTGCTCTATTAACCATGTCATACCAGGCTGACAGGAACTGGATCCCCTTAGAATGACACCAGAAACTAAGCCAATTGTTAAAGTCATTTATTTTTTTGATTACATTGTGATATCTTCCTAGGTAAGGGTAGAATGCTGCTGAAGGCTAGGGAACATACCTACCTGGGACACATATTCATAGAGCTCAATCATGTCTCTCTTCATATAGTCCATTGGGGCATGTCTCAAGTCATTCAGAGCAACCTGAACTATGATGGAGTCACAACTGTACTTGTTGTTGAGAGACTTGAGTGCATGTCTTATCTGACTGACTCTGGCACCCAATAAACAGCTGAATGTAACCTTCTCCTTTTTCAGCCTGGTGAGTGGGACATCTGTGTGTCTTACAATGGAGTCACCTATGACTAAAAAAATTGGTTTAGATGTGCTTTGCCTTAGGGGCTTATTTGGTGAGAAACTTATGTTTGTGCTTTTATGTCTATTGAGTGCTGTAGGTGCTGTATTAGGTGTATCATGTTTGTGTTTGGAAGGTCTTTGGTGTTTAGGTATGTTTCTGATGAGTACCTCCACATATAATGGTTTATGTGCTGAGTGCATGGTTTGCATATGAGGTGTAGTATGTGACCTGACAACCTGTTCAGTGTTATTGTTCTGTGCTCAAGAGAGCAAGGATTCCAGATTCTTAGTGTGTATGCATCTCTCACAAATTATACTTGGGTGATTTAGGAGTAAAGGGTTGTCAGTGTACATGAGGCAGTTGCTGCACTGCCTCAGGGTACACATGTCAATCTGGCTGATAGGAGAAATGGAGGAAAACTCACCATCCATAATGCTAGGTTAAATCCTTTTTTTACAGTGGAGAGAAGAGAAGTGGTGTGGTATTAACTGTGCTACTTGGGTAGGTATATATACTAATGGGGTGCTCTATAAAGGGTCTATACTAGCCGGGTTTCTCTAAATGGTATGAGATTATTGTAGATTTTGTGATTATGGGACTGTTTAAGGGGCAAAAGTGCAGCTGAGGTGTTCTCTGAGAAGCCAAGTGCAATTTAAGGACTTCTTGGCTGGATCACGGGCAGCTACTAAGGGAAAATTTGTCTACTGAAGTTTTTGTGTCTATAACTGCCAGTGGTTACCCCCACTGCATGGTAGTGCACGATGGTGCACAGAGATATGCTACACATAAATAGATGAATACAGCAGAGCAGTGGCTGTTTTCTGAACTGTGTGGAGCTGTGTTAAAAGAACTGCAAACCCACACAAATGCGGGGCCTGTGTAGCAACATTGAGCAAACTGAATTAAAAAATGTAACCAATAAAAAGCTCAACGCTGAGCACTGTGCCAGCAACCTTCAATCAGATGAGTCTGAACTACACTCTCCTGCCACAAGGGTGCAGGGGGGGGGGGCTCTCCAACAAAAGATATTCTGATTTAGTGCTCAGTTTAACAAACAGTACCAGACTCAGCAGGTCTGAATCTAGTCTATGCTACAGCAGACAGAAAGTGCAATAAATCAGCAAGAACAGTTTTAAAAAATCAGCAAACAAAAGTTTAAAAGTGCAAAATACAGTTAGTTTTTTTAAATGTAGTTTAGGTGATGATGTGTGGGAATAATGCATAGGGTGGGGGAATGGAAAACGTCCCACCCAAAATGGCAATATAGCTGTTTTTCTTAATAAAATAGAATCAGTGAAATTATCTCTGCAGAAAGTCAGTGAAACCTCAATAGTGCTATTTACAAGCTTATTTCCAAGAATAATTGATGTGAGGTATGATAAATGAGGAAGTCTTAAGAAAGCACTATTAAGATGAAGTAAAACACTTGGATGGGGGGTAGCGAAAAATTGTGACTTTTACTGGGAAAGATTTTGACAAATTGCAGTGCAAGTGAAGAAGATGTAAGATAGAGTGTTTTAGCTACAACATAGATAGTGGAGGGGAAGTATAGAGTACAAACAAAAGAATAAGAGAGTCTGCAGTGAAAACAGTAGGCAGTAAATGTTCAGCAGGTAAACAAATGTCTGAACTATGATAGTAGAGGAATATCTAAGAAATAAATTCTAGATAATATTACTATATAAAAATGTGAGACCCAAGAAAGATTTACAGAGAGATGATAAAATGAAGAGTGGGGTAGGGGAAAGAGAAGTTATATAGATAAAAGAAACACAAATAAAAATCCTTTCTACTTGGCAAGGAGTTCACAACAGTAAAAGTAAGCAGTGTAAGTAGTATGATAGCTGCTTACATACATACCCATATATGGTATGATAGATCCTTACATACATACCCATATATGGTATGACAGATCCTTACACAGTCACCAAATGCAGTATGATAGATCATTAAATAGACACCAGATGTAATATGATAGATTATTACAGAGAAATCCAGATGTGGTATAATAGATCCTTACATAGAAAGCCAGATGTATGATAGATCCTTACATAGAAACCCAGATGTAGTATGATAGATCATTACAGAGAAATCCAGATGTAGTACAATAGATCTTTACATAGAAATTCAGATGTCGTATGATAGATCCTTACATAGAAACTCAGATGTAGTATGATAGGTCATTACAGAGAAATCCAGATGTAGTACAATAGATCTTTACATAGAAATTCAGATGTTGTATGATAGATCCTTACATAGAAACTCAGATGTAGTATGATAGGTCATTACAGAGAAATCCAGATGTAGTACAATAGATCCTTACATAGAAATTCAGATGTTGTATGATAGATTCTTAAATAGAAACCTAGATGTAGTATGATAGATCATTACAGAGAAATCCAGATGTAGTACAATAGATCCTTACATAGAAACCCAGATGTAGTATGACAGATCATTACAGAGAAATCCAGATGTAGTACAATAGATCCTTACATAGAAATTCAGATGTATGATAGATCCTTACAGAGAAATCCAGATGTAGTATGATAGATCATTACAGAGAAATCCAGATGTAGTACAATAGATCCTTAGATAGAAATTCAGATGTTGTATGATAGATCCTTACATAGAACCCTAGGTGTAGTATAATAGTTCCTTACAGAGAAATCCAGATGTAGTACAATATATCCTTACATAGAAATTCAGATGTTGTATGATAGATCATTACAGAGAAATCCAGATTTAGTACAATAGATCCTTACATAGAAATTCAGATGTTGTATGATAGATCATTACATAGAAACCCAGATGTAGTATGATAGATCATTACAGAGAAATCCAAATGTAGTACAATAGATCCTTAAATAGAAATTCAGATGTTGTGTGATAGATCCTTACACAGAAACCCAGATGTAATATGATAAATCATTACAGAGAAATCCAGATGTAGTATGACAAATCATTGCATAGGCACCAGATAATTCCTTTCCACAAGTCTGTATAGTCTACAGGCCTGTGACGATTGGAGAGAGATGAGCGAAGCCTGCCAACCTAGTCAAATAGAATTTGATATATAATTCTGGCATTTGTAAATAGTTGTAAAATACAGGCATGTTTCTTGAGTGTAAAGAATACTGTAAAATGTGGAACTGCAAACTATGTGACGACATTGCACTCTACTGGTCCAGTGAAGCATGTTGTACCCTTTCATATTAGAATTCAGCTCCAGGGTGGCTGGATGAAGATTTCATGCCCATTGTTTTAAGGCTAAAGTTTATGAATAGAATTAAGATGTGGAAGGTGCTTTATTGCTCAGGTTTCTGCTAGCATATACATGTGAAATGTCTTGTATTGTTGTACGTTTCTGAGGAGGTGTTAGATTGCTAAATAATGCAGTTTGTGGCCTGAGAACTCAGACCAGGTATTAAGATGATGCAATAGGAATACTGGGAAAACCTAAGTGTCAAAAATGATGCAATTAGAGACATGTTTGTTAGTAATGTTTAAATACTATTTCTCACAAGAGACTGAAAGTACTTTGACTTTGGACATCCAGCTTCTCAGCACTCTGCCTTGTGCTCACATGTAAGTTTTAGCACCTTGATTTCTTGTAGGAATAGTTAAAGCTTGTAAAGGTTAATTAGGTATTTTTCTTTGAAATCAGACCTGTCCTACTGTATTATTTTAAGTTTCTGTGTGATCTCTGAACTCTTAGATATCTCTGTGGTGTAGTAGTTTTGTCTTGTGTTTTAATTATTTATTATTAAATATTTTTAAAACCTTCTACCTGTGGCTGATTTGTGTAGAGATAATCTCTAGAGTACATTGCATATTTATAGAGGTTATTGTAATAGGCCACTCTAAAGTAAGTACTACCATTGGATAATAATATTGCACAGTATTAATTGGATACCCTTTTAAGGGCCTTTTAGTAGCTGATATTATTAACTGGGTGGTGGCAGTAATTACTGCCGTATAGTCTGCGTAAAGGGGCACAGTTGGAGAATCTGTGTCAGTCTTTCCCAGGAGTGTCTGTGAAGTTGTATAAATACTTATCTCAAAGTGTGTGTGTTGTGTCAGCTACTTGGCAGGGACATGAAGCACTGGTTGGACAGACAGGGTACTGTAGGTTTTAGCTTGCCCAGTTAGGCTGAGACCTGAACCCTATAGCTGTGCCAGTGGGGAGTCTTATTGGGGACCTGGTAAGTAAGGGAGCAGCCAGCCCCAGACTGACTATGATCTCTGTGCACTTAAGGGAAATTGTACTTTATGTGTATTAGTTATCCTTTTCTCTTATAGGAGACAACCTCCCTGGTGTTAGTGGTAAGGATTGAGGCTCCTTGATTGCTGGGCCAGGGCACGGTCATCACAGTGTCTGCAAAATGTTTACTGAGGGAAGAGGTCCACGTGTATCATGTTCAATATTTTGAATAACTAGAAGCAGTAGATTGCCAACGTTGGGGGAAGGGAATCCTCAGATGTTTAGTATCATAGAATACCAGGTGGATAATTGTTGTCCCTGTGTCTGCTGAGTCTATGGGCCTGCAAAATGTTTACTGATGCAAGAGGTCCACAGGTATTGTGTTCAATATTGAAGCAGTGGGATGACAAAGCATTGTCAGAGGGGAGGGCTCCTCAGATGTTTTGAAGCCTTACTGCCCTGGTTAGATGTAGAAAAGAAGAAAAGACAAACAAGACAATAGACCTGTTGCAGCTAACCTGGGTAACAAAATATAAATACATAAGTAACTAGTTAACTAAGTAACTATCTAAATAAAGAAATCCAATTGCATTCATACATCATCATCATCATCATCATTATTATTATTATTATTATTATTATTATTATTATTATTGATAATTATTACTAATGTACTTTATATATATATATTTGCAGACAGTGACATGACAATATTGTTGTACTCAACAGGCTGGAGTAGTTATTTTCAAAACTGACATTCTCTGTATATTAACATCCGGTTTCAAGTAGGCTGTAGAAAGGAGAATAAATTAGTATTAGAAAATGATTCTTATTATCTTAATTTGCAGCCATATTATTTGCTGGAACATGAAGATAAAATGATTATGTACCTGCAGTTATCACATTCTGCAACACACCTGTTACTTTCCTAGGTGACTGCATTCTGAGCTCATATGATATGATTTCAAATCAAACACAACTTGTTTGTTGCTTTAATTTCTTTCAGAACTAGCTATGATTAAACATTCATGCTGAAATACAGGCTGGTAAAACAGAAAAGCAAGTTTACCTGAACTAGGAGATGATTGGCAACTAATCCTTCTTGACTACAGGCTTTATTCTTCTGCCACAAAAAGCCAAAGGCAAAGTTCTACAAAAATCACTATCAAGCCCTAACCTTGTAGCATATACTTTTTGCTAAAAACATATATTAATAATAATCTATTGAGCGAGCATAGATGAAGAAGGCCAGGGAAAGAGTAAGCAATGAGAGAGGCAACAAGGTCAGTGTTCTTTGCCCGAGGACTGCAAAATCAATAACAGCTAGTCAATAAATGCTTTATTACTGTGCAACCACTCCAAGTAAAATCATTTTTAAATTAAGAATATATTTTACAAAACTGAATTAATAATATTGAATATTCTGCTCTTTGATACAGTTGGCCTTCACAATCAACTTTTTAAAAAAAATGCTTCCTGGACTGTGGTAGCTTTCAGTGTTCCTCATAAAAATGGAAGGTCGGTTGAGATCTCTCTTTAAATATGCATTTAAATTAACACTCAACTTTGCACTGATGAAGGAATATGTATTCATACATTTTATAGTTTGTTCAGACAGCTAGAAAGAAGCACACTTGAGTAGCCTGGTTCATCATAATATTCCCAAATAAGTGTCACAGATAAACCATTTATTGTAAATTCTTTATTATTTATGAACCAAAACCACTTTTGGTGCTATGCTCAGTTGCTTCTGTAATCAGGTCCTCCTTTTCTCAGCAAATACAATACATACTTTATTTTCATTCATTGCTGTCACATAGCTTCTTGGCTTATGGATGTCCAAAATAATTAAGAAGCATAATTTGAGATTACATGCAATGCAACTGTCTGATCAGTAAAAAAAAAAGATAACTACTGGGTCCACGAGATTGTGCTGTTACAAGTAAAGAACTTGTATGCACAATGAAAGACCTTAAAATGAATGTCTAACTGCAGTGGCTATGGGTAAACTTAAAAGCTTACGATAGAGTTTTCCTTTCTGTGAGAAACTCACATGTTAACATTTTGTGCTACAGATGAAGAATGCTATTCTGTAGACATAAGCAGACATTAAAGCTGCAGAAAAGGTCAGATTATTAAAAGGCATGGTGATTCTGAGTAACAAGTGAATTGACTTGACTGACCTTGATATAAATATATATATATATATATATATATATATATATATATATATATATATATATATTTATATATATATATCCTGGTAATCTCACTCTCTCTCGCTATAAATATACACACACACACACACACACACGCACACACATACACACACACACACACACACACACACACACACACACACACACACACACACATATATATATATATATTATATATACATTGTGTATAGAAATATAATATGTATATAAACAAATGCACACACACACACATACACACACACAAATATGTATGCACACACATGCACATGAGCTCACATGCACAAGCACACACACACACACACACACACACACACACACACACACACACACACACACACACACACACAAAACTCAGAGAATGCCATACATCAGAGAAAAGAAAATATATGGAGAAATAGCATCATGAACATAATATATTTAAGTCCATTCTTTCAACCATTCAGTCTTCATATTTTGGGACTTGCTCTAGTGGGTCCTGACATTTCAAATGATTACCATAAATACATATATGTATGTAGATAGATAGCTAATCTAGCTATATATCTATTTATTTATATATATATATATATATATATATATATATATATATATATATATATACATATGTAAAATAAACACTAAAATCAATGCGCAGAAACACTGAATCACACTACATTCATTTCTATATGTCAATGCACACTTACACAGAAAAAAAACATTAAAACAACACAAATTAAAAAACAGAGCAAAAATCCTATTTTTGCAATTATTACACTTGGAAAAGAAAGCTAACAATTTTTATAGGGATAATTTATTTTTTTGGAAATGTGTAGTTTTTGGGGTTCAGGGCAATGGTAGGGTTAATGGTTAGTACATGTAAAGTGGTATGGAAGGCATTATTATTCATACACATTACTTATATATGCCATCTCTAACTCTGCCACTGCTCCTAATCAAAAAATGTTTCCATAAAAATACCTCTACACAAGACTCACACACAGCAACAAACATGCAAAATGTGCAAGATGTCACCTAACCAGGCCATTTCTCTAATACTAACCCAGAAACACTTGCAAACACACACACACACACTCGCACACATACGCAAACATACACACACACATGCACACACGCACACATACACACACACGCACACACGCGCGCACACACACACACACACACACACACACACACACACACACACACACACACACACACATATCACTTAACAAGCACAAACACACAAAACATACTAAATCTTACACCTTTCCTAACATTAACTTTAAATCTAACTCATAAACACTGCACACATGTATGCACACGCGCACACACACACACACACACACACACACACACACACACACACACACACACACACACACGCTCATAACCTAATGCTAAGCATTTTTTACTTCAAAAACTTTGGCATTAGCACAAAACCCCACATTCTTTACAGCCACAGTGCACACAATGAAGGGACAGCCAATGTTCTCAGCTACATTTCTGGTGTGAAATATTGGTGCTTCTGACAAAAAAAATGCAGCAGTAAACTCTATCAGTTAAGAAAGAATATTAGACAGTGTTTACTCCTGAATATATATATATATATATATATATATATATATACATATATATGTGTGTGTCTGTGTAGAAAGAGAGAGATGGATACAAAAAGAGACACACACACACATCCACAATCACACACA